>NW_027097800.1:0-28408 GCF_019320115.1 Miscanthus floridulus | reverse complement strand
GACCCAGCACTCAGGCTCGCACACGAGTGGGCTCGGCAAACAGCCCCCCCCGTCCGAGCGAAAAGGACGGGCGGGGGACGGGCAGAAAAGACGGGAGGACCCCTGACCGCCCTCTCGCTCCGTGCGGAGGCTCGGGGGCTCTTCCTGCACCCGAGGCAAAGGAACCGGGCACCGAGCCCGTTACGGTCCAGGGGTTCGAAGGCTGGGCCCTCAGGGGTTTCGACAGCCGCCCCAGGACAACAGAGTCAGGGGCGACTACGGGCGAGCCTATGCGAGGCCGAGGCCCAAGCAAGCGAGACGCTTGGGATGCCCTGTGTCGTGTCCGAGACCGGCAGGGAAGTCTCCGAATGGGATCCCACCGTAGGGAGGCACCGAGCCACCAAGGCCCAGCGAACGGCCTCGGCACCCACTAGAGAAACCCTCCGGTACTCTTGGAGCGCGTCTCCGGACCGCTAGCCGACCCCCAGCGAACGGGGTACGGGCCTCCACTCGGACTTACCCGATAACAGCTCACCGGAAATGCCGTCGCTCGCGCCCACCGAGGGTAGCGTGGCATCTTCCACCCCTCCTTCCGAGCGAAAAGGAAGCGCGAGGGTCGAACAAAAAGTCAGGAGAATCCCTGACGGCCCTCTCGCTCCGCGCAGAGGCTAAGGGACTCTTCCTGCGAAACGTTGCCGAGTCCCAGCGACTTGGGCTCGCACACGAGGGGACTCGGCAATACAAACCCTCCTTCCGAGCGAAAAGGAAGCGCGAGGGTCGAACAAAAAGTCAGGAGAATCCCTGACGGCCCTCTTGCCCCATGCAGAGGCTAAGGGACTCTTCCTGCGACACATTGCCGAATCCCAGCGACTTGGGCTCGCACACGAGGGGGCTCGGCAATACAAACCCTCCTTCCGAGCGAAAAGGAAGCGCGAGGGTCGTTCAAAAAGCCGGAAGAACTCCTGACGGCCCTCTTGCTCCGTGCAGAGGCTAGGGAGCTCCTTCTGCAAAAAGACGCCGAGACCCCGCGACCTAGGCTCGCACCCGAGGGGGGCTCGGCAGTCAGACCCTCACACGCGAGGGGTGAACCAAAAGCCAGGGGACCTCTGACCGCTCTCTCGCTCCGCGCGAGAGACTCGGGGGCCCTCCTGCAACTTTGCCGAGACCCAGCAGCTTAGGCTCGCACACGAGTGGGCTCGGCAAACAGCCCCCCCCGTCCGAGCGAAAAGGACGGGCGAGGGACGGGCAGAAAAGACGGGAGGACCCCTGACCGCCCTCTCGCTCCGTGCGGAGGCTCGGGGGCTCTTCCTACACCCGAGATAAAGACAAGCGACCCAAGCCCGTTACGGTCCAGGGGTTCGAAGGCTGGGCCCCCAGGGGTTTCGACAGCTGCCCCAGGGCAAAAGAGTCAGGGACGACTACGGGCAAGCCTGTATGAGCGCGCCCTGTATCGTGTCCGAGACCGGCAGGGAGGTCTCCGAATGGGATCCCACCGTAGGGAGGCACCGAGCCACCGAGGCCCAGCGAACGGCCTCGGCACCCACTAGAGAAACCCTCCGGTACTCTTGGAGTGCGTCTCCGGATCGCTAGCCGACCCCCAGCGAATGGGGTACGGGCCTCCACTCGGACTTACCCGATAACAGCTCACCGGAAGTGCCATCGCTCGCGCCCACCGAGGGTAGCGTGGCACATTCCACCCCTCCTTCCGAGCGAAAAGAAAGCGCGAGGATCGAATAAAAAGTCAGGAGAATCCCTGACGGCCCTCTTGCTCCGCACAGAGGCTAAGGGACTCTTCCTGCGACACTTTGCCGAGACCCAGCGGCTCAGACTCGCACACGAGGGGTCTCGGCAAAACAAACCCTCCTTCCGAGCGAAAAGGAAGCGCGAGGGTCGTTCAAAAAGCCGGAAGAACTCCTGACGGTCCTCTCGCCCCGTACGGAGGCTAGGGAGCTCCTTCTGCAAAAGACGCCAAGACCCCGCGACCTATGTTCGCACCCGAGGGGGCCTCGGCCGACAGACCCTCACGCGCGAGGGGCGAACCAAAAGCCAGGGGGACCTCTGACCGCTCTCTCCCTCCGCACGAGAGACTCGGGGGCTCCTCCTGCGAACTTTGCCGAGACCCAGCGACTTGGGCTCGCACACGAGGGGGCTCGGCAATACAAACCCTCCTTTCGAACGAAAAGGAAGCGCGAGGGTCGTACAAAAAGCCGGGTGAACCCCTGACGGCCCTCTCGCTCCAGGCGGAGGCTAAGGGGCTCTTCCCGCAGCATCGTCGAGGCCCTGCGATCCGAACTCGCACCCACGGGCCTGGCAAACACAATGTAACTCCCCACTCGAAAGAGAAAGAAGCCCCTGGAGAAGTGAAATCACTCCTCCAGGGCCTCGGGGGCTACACCCGGTGGGTGCGCTCGCGCGCACCCACCGAAACCTCGAAAACAAAACACCATCCCGACAGGAACTATCAAGAGCCAATTCTCGTCAGAACCTCAGGGGGAGTGCCTCCACTCCCCCTAAGGCTCGGGGGCTACTGTCGGATACCATGAGAAGGGGTACCCTAAGCAAGATCCAAAAAACGACTGCTTAGACTTCGTAAAGATCGAAACCAGCCAAACGCTGCTGGCCTCGGCCGATCCTCTGACTCGCCCGAGGCCCCATCGCCACGGGCCTCGGCCGATTCTCCGACTCGCCCGAGGCCCCATCGCCGCGGGCCTCGGCCGATTCTCCGCCAAAGGCCTCGGCCGGGCCACCGACCCTCTGTCTCACGCAAGGCGGGCTCGGCAGCACTCCGCTACCTCCTCCTTCTCCCGTCCCTCCGGCAAAACGTCGTGTCACGTCAACTCAGCCAACTGCTGCCCCTGACAACAGCCGCACGCCCGGCACAGTACAGCAGAATGGCCGATGGGACAGGAGGCAGGACTGGGCAGGGGTCACCCGCCACTGTACTAACCACCGTGACGCCCATGCCTCACTATGCTGCCAACTCCTGCACCGAGGACAATGCAGCGTGGGGAGCCACATCTGGGCTATTGTAGCCTCGGAATCAGTACCCAAGGCCAATAACTCCCCCCAAGGCCTCGACAGTTTGCTTCACGGGCTCGGCAGCCTGAGGGTCCATGACCACCGAGCCCCCCACGATGGCTCGGCCTCGGCATCTGCAGAGCCGCTGCCCCCTACGACGTCATTACACGGCAACCCGCACGTCGCCCGCCATGTCCTGCATCAAGCCGTACCGGAGCCCCACGACGCACAAGACCGAGTACGACCAGCATGTCACTTCCGCACGTCCCATCGAGGCACTCAACCACTCCGACAAATCACACGACGGCACAGTGCAGCGACGTGGCAGACCAGACGTCCGTCACGTCAGCACCCTGCCATCCACGACGGGACTGTGCAAGGGTTACCGACTACTGTGCTGCCTAAACTCCTGCACCAAGGACGGACACGACGTGGGGAGTCAGAACTGGGTTCCTGTGACCTCGGGACCAGCGAACCGACCGCTCCGCCCCGCTCGAGACCCCCGATGAGCCTCGGACGAACTAACCGAGTTCCGCCTCGCCCGAGACTCCCGGTAGGGCCTCGGGCGAACTGGCCATGCTCCGCCTCGCCCGAGGCTGGGCTCGTCCCGCAATCTCGTCACCTCCGCCTCAAAAGTCACTCTGGCAGGCTATCGCATCCAATTAATGCACCCAGCTGCCCTCACTACGTAAGCCACGATCAGCAGTATGCCGCGACAGGACAACGGTCAAAATCGCCTTTTTACCATCCCTTACTGACGATACAGGGCACCGTATCCTGTAGACGCATGTTCGGCACTGTTCCGCCTAAATCAACTATCGACGATGGCCGCCCAGACCTCACATTGCCACCCGCTAAAGGCCTCGGCACAGCAGGCCTCAGCACAGCGGGTCTCGGCCTCAGCGCGATAGGTCTCGACACAGCCTACTACAGCAGCCACCAGGCCTCGGCACTTCACCAAGTCAACAAAAGTACAAGAGCGCAGCATGTCGTCAGCCTTGAAGACCATACCGACTAGACATCGACGGGAACTCCCACGACGCCATACTGCTTCTGGGAGCGGAATACGTCAGCAAATAGTAGCCTTCTCATGTACCTCTCGCTTCCTCCTTGTAACTATAAAAGGAGGTAGCCGGGGCCATTTCTGGGGGGGCGAAAAGACAAAACACACCGATAGAACCACGCACTTCCACGCTGCTTGGGAGCAGCGTCCCAAGCAGTTCGCACCACCCTCGCCGAGACCTGGGGCTAGCTCCCTCTCTCACTCAGCTTGTAACCCCCTACTACGAGCACTCCGGTGCAAGGAATACAAGATCAATCTCTCAGACTGGACGTAGGGCCTCGATTGCCCGAACCAGTATAAACCTTGTGTCTCTTTGCATCACCATCCGGGATTAGGGACACGCAGTACAAATTCACTCGTTGGTTGAGGGCCCCCCGGTTCCAAAACACCGACATTATCATAACTCAAAGTGGCTACAGAATAAGTTATTCTGTAGCCAGCTACAGGATAGTAGTTCTATATATATATATATATACACTATATATATATACTAGGACAACTAAATTTTTTGTACTAAAAATACACGGATCGCACGATAAGATAACAATTAATTCAAAAGGCAAAGTTCGTGAAATTAACATAGTCACAGAGAGCGCGGCGTCGCAGGCTCACAAACTCTACTGTATAGACTTTTTCGTGATATGGCTAAGATGATATTTTATATCGGCAGAAAGAATTCTACGATATCTATTTTTTTCATGTGCCAATAAATCTATGAATAAGTTCCGTTGTATCTCCATATAATCATGTACACACAGGTTCGAGTATATATGTAAATATTAGTGCCTGTCACATGAATAATACCGCGTGTCTTAAAAAATCTCTCATAAAATTTTAAAACAAAGTATGTTATACTCACCATATAAATATGTATGGCTTTAGGACTATTCCACACAGATATATATTGTAGAATAAAGTATCCACTTGAGTGTCTGTTCCAAGATGTTGAATTAGGTGTTGTAATTCTTAATTTTGATACATTTTTCAGGTCAAGGCAACCAATGATGACACTTTTCTTAGCGGTGCATAATTTTATGGTGTGCCTCTTGACTATCTGAGTAAGGATAAGTTAGCACTACATAGGCTCAGAAAAGCTACTGAGAATGTCAAGGTTGAGTTTTCCTCCACTATGCATACTAAAACATATGTCCCCGTTTATCATTGTCGATGCTTTTGATGCAAAGCAATTCAATATTACCATGATCAGATATAAGTTTAAGTCTCTTATGAGCAATCTCATAGAGAAACTCTCATTCTTTATGTGATCTGCCTTAAGGATATTGACAGGACGATGGACCCATGTTGGAATATCGCACCAAAAAGTATTCACGTTTTATCCACGATTTATTTCCCATGAATACATACGGGTACTATGATAACACTAACTACACCAAATGAAAGATTAGAGAGAATTTGCATTGTCTCCAGAAGGATTTATTTATCAAGTTCTTTGGACTCTACAGGTAGTTTTGAAATATCTGTTTGCATGTCTTACCTTGTATCATAATTCAAAATTTTGTAGTTTAATTAGAATATTTAGGTGATTGTATATATATAATATTCAATACAAGAATAATCTATGCATGATCTTTTTGAAAGATTTCTGCAGTGTAAAGACATCTTCGTTTTTCATGCATGCTCGTGCTAACGCTACGGTACCTAGTATAAATATAAAGAATGAAAAAGACGACAAGAAAGATTGGCATTAGGCCAACTCCTTTTGATTCTTTACAAACACATCTGAAAGTTAACATGTGGGCTATGGGTTGTGGGCATCAAATCAAAACAACAAAAAGAACATGGATTTGCCCTCCTTTTTTTTGAAAAAAAACGAAAGGTACTGCAGAGTTACAGGATTGTCAATCTTATCAGCACCATCAATTTTTGTCAATTATAGAACTCAACCAAGACACCCATTGAAGTGCTACATCCCTAGCTCGTAACCCAATTAAGAGTAAGTTCTCGCAAGCCTAGCTCCCCAGCCATTATTAAACTACATGAAAGGCTCCAAAATAAAGACCACTATTTTAAAAAAGAGTAAATGATTATTATTTCCTTCCATGCATGATTGTTTCCTTCCATGCATGATTAATGTTTCCTTCCATGTATGATTGTTTCCTTCCATGCATGATTATTGTTTCCTTCCATGCATGATTATTGTTTCCTTCCATGCATGTGGCCTCAGGTGATCGATTTATTTCCTTCAAAGCAGGCGGGGATCGCAAGCTTGGAGGAGGTCCCACCTGCCAGCGCCGCGGGATTGCAGGCGTGGGCAGACAGACGGACCAAAATAAATGTCACACCAAAAGATATTCACACTTTGTTCTTTTTAGTTGTAGGAAATATATATATGTATGCACCTAGGTGTATTCTGTATAGCAAATGCACCCGACCACGCGCGCGAGATGCGTGGAGCACGGTGAGCGACGACCGCGAGCCATACCGGCACGGAGTTTGACCCGGTTGACCCGCGCGCCTATATATCTCAAGACTCCGCGCGCCTGTACAGGCCTCGGGCGCCGCCCCTCAGCCGTAGGCACAGCCCCTCTCCTGGGCCAAGGGCACGGGCTTCCAGTCGCACGTCTCAGGCGAGTCCCTGCCTTCGGCGTCCGCTCCCAACTCTAGTAGGCCCCCTCCCTCGCCTCGCTAAGGCCCCTACTGATCTGGAGTTGGGACACGATTCTGACAGTAGGGACACGATTCTGGGTGTCTACTCAGGCTTGTTGCATTCCTGTTGGGTAGGCCAGTTGCCACTGCTCTAGATGGCTGGTTGCAGCACCGTTTGTATACCAGTTGCAACTCATCCCTTCAACTGATTGCAACTTTCGTCGTACATAAATTGCAACCTTGGTGGTAGGCCAGTTGCATTTCGATTGGGTAGGCCAATTGCAACTGCCTTGGACGGCTAGTTACAGCTCCGTTTGTATACCAGTTCCAACTCAGCCCGTCAACTCATGCATGTAAAATTAAATGGACACAACTAACTGCGTGACACCACCTCACAGGTCAACCCACCCACCAGGAAGTATGCATGGATGGAATCTTTTCTTGCGATTCAAAAAAATGTGATATCTTCTAAACCACAGATCCATTTTTCAATCCGTTTGAACTAGGTTCTTCGAAAAAATATGTTTAACAAAATGAGATCCATGAAGGCTATATTTGTTGAAAAAATTTAAAGTATGTAATTGCAACTAAGTTGTACAGTGAGTTGCAAGCACGTCTGCAACACAGTTGCAACTTGGTTGTGGCCTATTTAGCACTGGTTGCAAGAAGTTATAACCTAATGTAACCCTTTTCCTTTAGTTGCAATTAGTTACTACTCAGTTGTAACCCGGTTAATTGCAACCAGATGTGCTTCCTACTCAACCAGTTACTACCCACTTGCAACCGGTTACTACTGATTGTAGCTAGTTACTACTCAGTTGCAACATGGTTGGTACTCTGGTTGCAACAAGGTATGATTGCAACTTGATATGATTATTGTGACTAGATGTAAACAATACACAAACTTATAACTGGTTGCAACTCGGTAGTATACAGAGTTGCAATCGATAATACACAGATATGCAACTCACACAAAAATAATAAAATATATCCATATTGGATCTAGTTCTGTTAAGCACATTTTTTGAATAAGATGCAGCAAACAGATTGTTAATCGGGTTTACAGTTTAGAAGAAAATTTATTTCAAAGAATCGAACTCACAAAAGATTCCATCCATGCATGCATGTAGACTGCTAGTTGTCTTTGTTGCACGTGACTAACCATGAGTGCTGAGAAGTAGCAAATTAGCTATTGGTTGTCTCTGGTGCATGCATGCTGGTTGGTTAGGACTCGTGCGATAGGCCAGTTCATTCTGGTTGGGTAGGCCAGTTGCGACTGCACTGGTCGGCTGGTTGCAGCACCATTTATATACCAGTTGCAACTCATCCCTTCAACCGATTGCAACTTCCGTCGTACACAAATTGCAACCTTGGTGGTAGGCCAGTTGCATTCCGGTTGGGTAGGCCAGTTGCAACTACCCTAGATGGTTGGTTGCAGCTCCGTTTGTATACCAGTTCCAACTCAGCCTGTCAGCCGATTGCGTCTTCAGTCGTACACAAATTGCAACTCTGGTGGTAGACCAGTTGTGACTCGTATGATAGGCCAGTTGCATTCCGTGCAATGAGTGCACAGACCCTCTCTAACCCTACGGTCCATGCGCCAGCGCCCGCCCGCAAAAGACTCCCCACATTTTCCTGCCAAACCTGCGCTCGTGCATGCAAAATTAAATGGACACAACCAACCACGTGACGCCACCTCATAGGCCAAACCTGCGCTCGTGCATGCCAAACCTGCATCGGTGAAGGCCCATCCGCGGTAGACAGAGCGCCGCCGCGCGCGATCCCGACTGTGAGTGGGCCATGTCTCCCTCGTTCGCACGCTTACTATGTGCCTGCCTCGCTGCCTGGTGGGGCGGTGTTGACGTGGGAGAGGGTAGAGGTGTGTGGCGCGCCTGATTAGTGGGTTAGTTGGGCCGGTTACTCAGACAAAGCGTGCCGGTTGGCCTGGGTGCATTCTATATACAGATTGCGCGCGCGCGCGCACACACACACACACACATATATATATATATATATATATATATATATATATATATATATATATATATATATATATATATATATATATATATATACACACACTAGATAAATTCCCATGCGTTGCACGGGGGGCACTTTGACAGACGCAGTGCTGAGATATTGCTTAATATTGTTGCTCACATGTAATTTTTTTACTTGAATAAAATTATATATAGCTGACATAGTTGTGTTTGGTAGATGTGCAGGATATATAGAACTAACCTTCAGCGACCAATCCTAGCAGGCAATTTCTTGAAGTAAATCACGGTCCAGGGGAACTTCGGCTAGGTGTGGATGTCACAGATGCTAGTGGCAGCCTACGGAGGAGTTTTATGTATTTGCATTGATTGTGGAATGTATCGTGTACAAATTTTTTTTTGTAAAGTCCAGGCAAAGAAGAGTACTACTTAGAAAATAACCAAGTGTCCGATATGCTTGCCAAAGTCAGAGTTCGATCCAGAGATTTTGTTTTGTTTTGTTGTGCCGGTTGATTTTTTTTCTATCTAGCAAGTCCTAGAGTCCGATCCTTTTAGGAGCGTACTTGGATCCTGTTTTTGTTGTGGCGTATTTTTTGTGCAGGTTTTTTTTCCATCGAGTAGATCCGGATTTTATTGGCCCTATTTGCTTGTCTTATAATCAGTATTTTTTATATTATAGTGTAGATTCTTTTTTCTCGATGATTTTCTTTCCATTAATTCCTAGAGTCTGATCTTTTTAGGAGCCTACTTCTCCGAACGATCTGGATTTTGTTTTGGGAGATGTTTTCTCATAATCCGATTGGTTTACGCGGTACGTTCAGTCTTTTACCGGAGATTTTTTTTTACCGCAGTTTGGGTATGCAGTGTGGACTATTCCGCTGAATTGATCACGATAATTATGGGAATTGATTTTTATCTTTCTGATTTGCTGCGGCTGTTATGGGGATTGGGCTGATCGCATGGAGCGAGTGCGCGTTGTATTCCTGATCTGATCACATAGAGTGGCTTTGGCGTCGCACCTATAGACAGAATAGTTATGAATGTTTTAGTTGTAGATAGATAGGCCGAGACCAAAGAGTAGCGCACATCACTTGACCATGCATCGCTCCAAAATTATCAAGATGTTGTTCGCATCTCAATCTCATATGTGATGAGGTTGGCCACCCCTAGGGCAGTGCGCCAGTGCCAAAGCTAGCTGATGCAGGTACTGCATGATTTCTTGATCGATGAACCCTCCCATGCATATACTTGCAAATGAAAAGAAGCCACACGTGGCATGGTAAGATTCTTGGGCCACCCGAAGATGCTCAGGGTCGCAACGAAGTGAGCCCTCGTTTAGTTGCGGACGAAGTCGGCGCCGGCAGACACACTGTGGCTACAGTGTTTACTGTAGCATTTTGTTTTTATTTGATAATAATTGTTCAAACGTTGGCTACTTAGGCTCAAAACGTTCGTCTCGCAAAGTACAACCAAACTGTGCAATTAGTTTTTGATTTTGTCAACATTTAGTACTCCATACATGTACCGCAAATTTGATGTGACGGGGAATCTTCTTTTTGCATAGTGCCAAATTCTGAAATTTGGAGTAACTAAACAGGCCCTGAGAGGAATTGGCTCATGGCAAAGTTAGTTATTGCATAGTATAAGATTCTTTTTATGACACTATTAACTTATGAGGAAATTATTGTTTCCGTACATACATGTGTGCTTGATGCTAGTAGTGCTCATTGAGGGGGCCGGGGGGGGGCGTAGGGGGTAGGTATGTATGATGCTGTTTGCCCACAAATGGATTTATGCCTCTGATAGTCTGATTAAGGAAACGTAAGCATGCAGACAGCAGCATCATATCGCGCGGAATAAAAAACTGCGTGCGACCGCGATGCACACAACAGGGAGACGACAAGCATGTGATGTGACAACAACGATGGTACACACTCAATAATTTTGTTATTCGATTGATTGAGTCCATCAACAAACCATGCATCGATCGACATGCGTGCAGTGGGTCCATCATCAGATTACTGATCGACAACCACGCACCTTTGCTTGGTGCCCATTTTTGCTCCAGCACAAAGCCAACGTACGGAGTACTAATCCCCCGGCCCATTAATGCATGGTTTAATTGTGGCCTTTGATTTGTTTGCCCTTCCTCCCTACTGCTAGGAGTACTCTGCTAGTGCTACATCACCATTTTCCCTGTCTGTGTCTCTACTCTCTCTCTATATATATGGGCTAGCTTAGCTATATATAATGTTCTTCCCATGGAAATCACACTGCACATGTGTGACAGTGACACTCTACTTGCTGCAACAACTGGCACAGAAACACTATGATACTTACATGCCTACAAAAACACTTAGGGCCTACAAACGCTTAGGGTCTGATGGATTTGCTTATATGAGCCTTACCTTATGCATTAGCGGAGCCAAGATGAGCACCTCGGGGGGCTAATCAATAGAGATTTAGAACAAATATCGAAGATTAACAGTGAAATCACGTTTTTTCTACAGTAAATACAAAGGAAAATCACTCTCACAGGGGGGGCTGCTGCCCCCCTAGCCCCCCCCCCCCCGTGGATCCGCCACTGACCTTATGCATCATAATTAATTTAACCTAGCTGAAAGCCCTAGTTTGGTTTTGGATAATTTATGAAACCTAGTTGGACTAATCTTTGCATCTAAGTGTGTGATTAGATAAGTTAGTCCAATCCAAGTGGAGGAAGCTAGGTGGCACGCAGGGATGAAGATGGCCACATGAAATGAAGTCTATGGTGGTGGTGTGGACATGTAATGATGATCAAGCTTCGGGACTTAGAAAAGAAGAAAGAGAAAAATAAAATGGGCTCAAGGCAAAGGTGAAATTCATATGGCCATTTTGTTTTCGGTGATCAAGACACTATAGAGAGTGTGATCACATTTACGATAGATGGTCGTATTATTAAGAGGGGAGCTCTTATTGGATAACTCGATCATCTAGTACCACTAGGTGTTGGAAAACATGCATATGCATTTTAGGCCTAGTGCACATTCGGTGAGAAAGTGATTAACTTTTGAAAAATGATTGTGAAAATGCTAACACACTTGCACGTGATGGTGAAACACTTGGAGTGTTAGAATATTTGCAAAGGTGGTGAAAAAGGTGAAGAAACGGAGGTGAAACTCGGTTTGGGGTGCTACCATGGGGGCACCGCCACCCCTGTGGCGGTGACTGGCTGGGAGGCCGAGAGCAGCGGGTTGCCCTAGGGACACCGCCACCCTATCCGGTGGCACCGCCACCCCTAGGGCGGTGCCCACCTGGACGGGGCAGAGCAAGGCTGGAGCTGAGGCTGGCAGCGGAAGGGGCGGTGTGCACCGCCACTGGTAGGACGGTGCACCGCTTGGTCACCACCACTAGTGAGGCGGTGCCACCGCTATTTTTCACCTGAGAGTGAGGGAAGCCGAGCTGGTCACCGCCGTGGGCACCGGCGCCCTGATGGCGGTGCACCGCCATAAAAGTCCAGAGAAAGGGGTATTTGGGCAGATGGCCTGGTGGTCACCACCATCCTAGGGGCGGTGCCACCACCACACTGTCCGGTGCCCCAACTGCTAGTTTTTAGCCATTGGAAAGTGACCGTTGGGAGGGGCACCGCCATGTCCGGTGCCCTCACAGAAAGCTGCTCCAAAGGGGTAACTGCTCTATTTGCTTGCGGGCTTATAAATAGAGCTAGTGGCCGGCCTTGGCCACTCTCTTTCACTTATAACAACTGTATACACCCTTTGAGAGCTGAGCAGACCACTCCACTCACTTGCACACTTGATTTTATCATCTTCAGTGAGATTGGAGAGCCTCTAGTGAATTGCTTAGTGTTCTAGCATCTTGTGGCACTAGTTGGACGTTTTGGGCTGGTGGAGCTCTTATTACTCTTGGTGTTTTCCCACACCTAGATGACCTGGTGATTGGTGGATCGTCGAGCGAAGGAAGGTGATTGTCTCTAGCTCTGATCATTGTAATTGTTAGGGGTTCTTGTGCCTTCCCCAGTGGAGCGCCAAAGGCAACTCTAGTGGATTGCGTGTGGCTTGTGGATCCTCATCTTGTGTTGGTTGTGCGACACCCGGTTGCAGGTTAGGCATGTGATGCCTATTAGCGCGTGAACCTCCAAGTGAGTGAATAGCCATAATGGGGACTAGCTTGTCGACAAGCAAGTGAACCTCAGAGGAAAAATCATTGTGTCTTGATTATCTCCTCGGTATTCATTGATATTCATTGATCGATCACTTGCTAAGGCGGTATATTACTTCTACCCTTCTCCCTCATTACTTTGTATTCACCTTGTGTAGTGCTTGTAGCTTGTGTAGCTCTTTAGCTGTAGTTATCTAGCTAGCTTTGTTCACCTAGGTGTAATTTAGCGACATAGCTCTTATGTGACATATTAGAGATCATAGAAATTAGAATTGGGTAGGTGGCTTGCAACCCAAGTGTAGTGCTAGCACAAAAGTCGCTTTGCCATGTTATTGGCTAATCACTTGTCTTAGTGTTGTTGCAGAAATTTTTAATAGGCTATTCATCCCCTTCTTGCCATTAGGATCTTTCAAGTGGTATCAGAGTTGTGGTCACCGTGATTTGAGGCTTAACAACATTCGGTGTCAAAATGGCTCAAATCAATGACACCAAGAAGCCACCCCAATTTGATGGCTCCAACTATCCTTATTATAAGGCAAAGATGACCACCTATATCAAGTCAATCAATAGAAATGTATAGAAGGTGGTGGAGACCAAGATTGAGATTGCAAATGAGGAGGCTCCCACCGCTGCCGAAGAAGTATTGCTCCAAAACAATGATATTGCTCTTAGTGCCATTCATGATGCATTAGATGAGAGAATATTTGAGCAAATCAAGAACATTGATATGGCTCATGAGGCATGGAAGAAGTTGGAGGAATCCTTTGAAGACACTCAAACCGTGAAGGGTGCAAAGACATATATTCTCAATGAGAAGTTTGCTAGCTTCAAGATAAAGGAAGATAAGAGTGTGCCAGACATGTTCCATCGGATGGAGGTGCTTGTCAATGATCTCAAAGTAATTGGTGAGAAAGTGAAGGACAAGGACTTCTCAAATAAGTTCTTAAGATGCTTACCTGCAAGATTTGGCATGTTGGTCACCTTGCTAGTGAGAACCGGTTTGAACACAATGACACCAAACCAAATCTTGAAAGATATCATGATCGATCATGCATATAGAGATGATGATGGGAAGGAGGAAAAGAAGGAGAAGAAAGATAAGATGAAGGATGAGAAGAAGAAGAGTGTGGCATCCAAAGCCACATCATCTAACGGCATGGCTAAGCAAGACACATCAAGTAAAGATACAAGCTCATTCTCTTGGGATGATGATGATGATGATGAGAAGATGGCTCTCTTTGTCAAGAGATTTAGCAAGTTCATGGTGAAGAAGGGCTATCATGCTAGAAGGAAGAAGTCTTCATCCAAGAACAAGGAAGAGTCAAGAAGGTGCTTCAAGTGTGGAAGCAAGGATCATCTTGTTGCTCAATGCCCATACAATAGCGACAATGATGATGATGACAAGAAGAGAAAGAAGAAGGACAAAAAGGAAAAGAAAGAGAACACGGACAAGATGACCTTTAAGAAGAGAAAGAAGAAGGGTGGTTTATATGTGGTCACTTAGGATAGTAATGCTTCCTCAAGTGATTATGATTCAAGTGATAATGATAAGACCACCAAGAAGAAGGCTCTTGCAAGCATTGCTATTAATGAGAAGCCTTCCCTCTTCGACACTCCATCGACATGCTTCATGGCTAAGGCCACTAAGGTAAAAGCCCATGATGAGAGTGACGAGGAACATGATAAAAGTGGAAGTGAAAGTGAAGATGATGAACCAACTAAAGAAGAACTATTTGACATATTAGAAGATGCTAAAGAACATTTTGACATTAAGAGAAGGGAATACAAAGTCTTGACTAAGGAACTAAAAGCCCTTAGGAAAGCCTTTGATGAGATCAATGCATCTCATGAGAGTCTAAAGGAAGACCATGAGGAGCTTAGCAAGGCTCACAAGAAGCTTGAAAAAGCTCATTCCTCTCTACTTAATGAGCAAAATAAGAAGAAGCATGTTGTAACATGTGAAGTAGGCTTAACATGTGACATAATTGAAGAATCATTATATAAGCCTATCATTCTTTGTTCCACTAACCCTTCTTGTAGCACTTCTACTTCTACCTCATCTAGTAGTGATGGTTTCACTTGTGATGCCTCACTAATAGTTGAGAATGAGACACTTGAGAAAGAGGTAAAAGAGCTCAATCACACCTTGGCTAAGGCCTATGGTGGTGAGGACTGCTTGCTTATGTGCTTGGGTAGCTAAAGAGCTTCTCTCTATAAAGAGGGATTAGGCTATACTCCCAAAAAAGGTAAGGCGGCCTTTGCTCCTCACAAGACTAATTTTGTGAATAACAATGGTCGATTTTGCACTATTTGCAAGCAAGTTGGTCATGTAGAGCAAACATGCATGAAAAAGAAGCCTCAAGCCAATATATCATCTATTAAGCTTGATTCTTTCTATGTGCTTACTAATGGTATAAATGGTGTGAAGGCTAAGTTCATTGGTGCACCATAGATAGGCTCAAAGAAGAAAGCCATTTGGGTGCCAAAGAGCATGGTCACTAACTTTCAAGGACCCAAGCAAGTTTGGGTACCTAAAAAGAATTGATCTTCTTTTATAGGTCAATTATAAAGCTGGAGAAAGACATTGAGTACTTGATAGTGGGTGCACTCAACACATGACCGGTGATGAAAGAATGTTCAACTCAATCAATACCAATGGCAATGATGGTTATGATAGTATCACATTTGGTGATAATGGCAAAGGCAAGGTCAAAGGGCTTATAAAGATTATAATATCAAATGATATGAGCATTTCCAATGTGTTGCTAGTTGAGAGCTTGAACTTCAAATTGCTATCCATAGCTCAATTGTGTGGTCTTGGATTCAAATGCATATTTGGGGTATATGATGTAGAGATCATAGTGTAGATGGCTCTAATTTGATCTTCAAAGGCTTTAGATATGCGAATCTATACTTGGTTGACTTCAGTGCTAGTGAAGCTCAATTGTCAACATGTTTATTCACTAAATCTAGTATGGGTTGGTTATGGCATAGAAGGCTTGGTCATGTTGAAATGAAACAATTGAATATATTGGTTAAGCATGACTTGATTAGAGACTTGAAAGATGTTATGTTTGAGAAGGATAAGCTTTGTAGCTCTTATCAAGCCAGCAAACAAGTTAGAAACACCCATCCTAAGAACAGCATAATGAGCACTAGCAAGGCATTTAAGTTATTGCACATGGATTTGTTTAGACCAACATAATACACAAGCATCGGTGGAAACAAATATGGCTTTGTAATAGTGGATGACTACACAAGATACACTTGGACATTCTTTCTAGTAGATAAGAGTGATGTGTTTGCAAAATTCAAGTCATTTGTTAAGGGCATGCACAATGAGTTTGAAACAACCACCAAGAGAGTTAGAAGTGACAATGGTACTGAGTTCAAGAATATAAGAATTGATGAGTTATGTGATGAATTTAGAATTAGACATCAATTCTCAGCCAAGTACACTCCATAATCAAATGACCTTATTGAGAGAAAGAATGGAATACTCATTGATATGGCAAGGTCTATGCTTAGTGAGTATAATGTGAGTCAATCTTTTTGGGCCGAAGCTATCAACATGGCTTGCTATTGTAGCAACCACTTATATTGTCACCCGTTGAAAGAGAAGACACCATATGAGCTCTTGAATGGTAGAAATTCCAACATTACATATTTTCGAGTCTTTGGTTACAAATGCTATATCTTAAAGAAAGGTACTAGATTGAGAAAGTTTGATAAGAAATATGATGAATGATTCTTACTTGGATACTCAACTACTAGCAAAGCATATAGAGTTTAGAATTTGTCAAGTGGTACTATTGAAGAGGTGTGTGATGTTGAATTTGATAAAACCAAGGGTTCCTAAGACAAGAATGAGAACTTAGAAGATGTTAGAGGCATTCAACTTTTAAATGCTATGAAGAACATGGATGTTGGTGAATTGAGGCCTAGGCAAGTGATTGATGATGAAGATGATCAAGTGCAAATGCTCTCTAACTCAAATGTGCAAGTTGACACTAATCAAGCAAGTACAAGTGGCTCTCATGACAATGTGCAAGATCAAGTGGCTAGTACATCATCTTAACCCAATGATCAAGCAAGTGCAAGCAATGTTCTAATACTCCAACCAACTAATATTGCAAGGGAACATTCATTGGATACTATCATTGGAGATATTTCTAGAGGTGTACAAATAAGATCAAGATTGGCTTCATTTTATGAGCATTTCTTATTTGTGTCATCCATTGAACCAAAGATAGATGAAGCATTGAAGTATGTTGATTGGATCATTACTATGCATGAAGAATTGAATAACTTTACTAGAAATCAAGTATGGGAATTAGTGAAAAGACCAACGAGATACAATGTGATTGGAATCAAATGGATCTATAGAAATAAGCAAGATCAAGATGGGTTAGTAGTAAAGAACAAAGCAAGATTGGTAGCACAAGGCTATACACAAGTTGAAGGTCTTGACTTTGGAGAAACATATGCCCCTGTTGCTAGATTGGAAGCAATTAGAATCTTGCTAGCCTATGTTTATGCCCACAACATCAAGCTCTATCAAATTGATGTCAAGAGTGCATTTTCTAAATGGCTACATCAATGATGAAGTATATGTTGAGCAACCTTCTGATTTTGAAGATGACAAGAAACCCAACCATGTGTACAAGTTGAAAAAGGCATTGTATGGCTTGAAGCAAGCACCTAGAGCATGACATGAGAGGTTGAGGGACTTTCTCCTCTCAAAAGGGTTTATAATGGGCAAGGTTGACACCACTCTTTTCACCAAGAAGATTGGCAAAGACTTATTTGTGTTGTAAATCTATGTTGATGACATCGTATTTGGATCAACCAACCAAGACTTTTGTGAAGAGTTTGAAAAGATGAAGGCTAATGAGTTTGAGATGTACATGATTGGAGAGTTGAGTTACTTCCTTAGTCTTCAAATTAAGCAATTGAAGAATGGTACATTTATAAGTCAAGGCAAGTACATCAAAGACATGCTTAAGAAATTTAGCATGAATAAAGCTAAGGCCATAAGTACACCAGTGGGAACAAATAGCAATTTGGATAGTGATGCAAGTGGCAACATGGTGGATCAAAAGTTGTATCGGTCTATGATTAGAAGCCTACTCTATGTGACCGCATCAAGACCGAATGTCATGTTTAGTGTGTGCATGTGTGTAATATTTCAAGTCTCACCAAGAGAAAGTCATTTGAAGGCTATAAAGAGAATATTGAGGTACTTGAAGCATACACAAAATGTTGGTTTGTGATATCCCAAAGAAGCAAAGTTTGAACTTGCTAGATATTCGGACTCCTACTATGCAGGATGCAAGGTTGAAAGGAAAAGTACCTTAGGCACATGTCAATTATTGGAAAGATTACTTGTTTCATGGTCATCAAAGAAGCAAAATAGTGTTTCATTATCAACTGCCGAAGCCGAATACATATCCGCCGGTAGTTGTTGTGCATAAATACTTTGGATGAAGGCCACCTTGAATGACTTTAAAATCAAGTTCAAGAAAGTGCCATTGCTATATAACAATGAGAGTGCAATCAAAGTAACCAACAATCTGGTTCAACATGCAAGAACAAAACGCAATGATGTCCGCCACCATTTCATAAGAGATCATCAACAAAAAGGGGACATTTGCATTGAGAGTGTAGGCACCGAAGATCAACTTGCCGACATATTCACCAACCCATTGGATGAGAAAAGGTTTTGCAAGCTAAGGAATGAGTTGAACATATTGGATTTCTCGAATATGTGTTGATGCACCCCCCCACTTATATGATATGCCTCACCTTCGAGCAACCAAGGTAAAAGTGATTAGCATGCATACATCCTTTGCTAAGGACTTGTGTAGTGCATCTAATCATTTCTCATATGTTATAGCCTCATTCATGAAAAACAAATGAATTTGATGCTTGTATGGTACCACTATTGTTTCTATGCTTGACTTGATCTAGAGGTAGCATATGACATGTTTGTGGGCTTGTGAACCTAGTGTTTGGTCTAGAAAATGAACTATAAGTGTTTAACTCAACATGGTATGAGATAACCCTTATTTGGAGGTATGAAGAAGCTTGTCCTTGTATCAAACCGAGTTAAATATCTTTGGCAAGTATTCTAGATTGAACCAAATTTGGAAAAATAATCCTCACCCCATTGATTAACATTGATAATCTTAACCTATCTAAAATTTGAACCTTTGTGGTCATTGATGACAAAGGAGAAGAGAAACAAAGACATAAGATATAAGTGATAGGGAGAGAAGTAATCACTAAGGGGAAAGAACTTTGACATAGGGGAGTAATATGACAAAGGAAGGGGATCAATTAAAATTTGAGCACACAAGTAGGAGGAGCAAGCTCATAAACTTGATTGATGCATTTGAATGTGCATTTCATATATTTGCTTGCATGGCACTAGTTTTAAATTAAAATTCCATGATTGTGTGGTGTATGCTAGTTATAAGTTTGAATGATGAAATGAAAAACTAGCATGCATAGGTTGAGTAGCTAGACTTAAAGTTATTTTGTGAAAACTAGACCCTTGCTTCTAATATTGATCTCACAGGATATTCTAGTTTTTATATATGTCTAGTTACTAATGGTGCTAAGAATGGTATATTTGGTGCACTCCGATTGGTATCACGCTTCAATGATCCATCTCTTATACATTAGCATTATTTGGTAGACATTACTCTCCCACAACTCAAATCCATACATATGTGCAAGCTTCAATCCAAACTCTTAGCACATATGTAGGGGGAGCTAATGCTACCAATTGGGGTTCATGAAACTTGTCCATATCCTTTTACACATGGTAAAAATACTTGGGCAAGCAACATGGATTCAAATTTGAATTTATTTCATATATTTGTGAAGATTGTCATCAATTACCAAAAAGAGGGAGATTGAAAGCCCTAATTTGGTTTTCGATAATTGATGAAACCTAGTTGGACTAATCTTTGCATCTAAGTGTGTGATTAGATAAGTTAGTCCAATCCAAGTGGAGGAAGCTAGGTGGCACTCATGGATGAAGATGGCCACATGAAATGAAGTCCATGGTGGTGGTGTGGACATGTAATGATGATCAAGCTTCGGGACATGGAAAAGAAGAAAGAGAAAAACAAAATGGGATCAAGGCAAAGGTGAAATCTATAGGGCCATTTTATTTTCGATGATCAAGACACTATAGAGAGTGTGATCACATTTACGATAGATGGTCGTATTATTAAGAGGAGAGCTCTTATCGGACAACTCGATCATCTAGTACCACTAGGTGTTGAAAAACATGCATATGCATTTTAGGCCTAGTGCTCATTCGGTGAGAAAGTGATTAACCTTTGAGAAATGATTGTAAAAATGCTAACACACTTGCACGTGATGGTGAAACACTTGGAGTGTTAGCACATTTGCAAAGGTGGTGAAAAAGGTGAAGAAATGGAGGTGAAACTCGGCTTGGGGTGCTACCACAGGGGCACCGCCATCCCTGTGGCGGTGACCGGCTAGGAGGCCAAGAGCAGCGGGTTGCCCTAGGGGCACCGCCACCCTGTCCGGTGGCACCACCACCCCTAGGGCGGTGCCCACCTGGATAGGGTAGAGCAAGGCTAGAGCTAAGGCTGGCAGCGAAAGGGGCGGTGTGCACCGCCACTGGCAGGACGGTGCACCGCCTGGTCACCGGCACTAGTGAGGCGGCGCCACCGCTGTTTTTCACCCGATAGTTAGGGAAGCCGAGCTGGTCATCGCCGTAAAAGTCTAGAGAAGGGGGTATTCGAGCAGATGGCTGGGTGGTCACCGCCATCCTAGGGGTAGTGCCACCACCACACTGTCCGATGCCCCCAACGGCTAGTTTTTAGCCGTTGAAAGTGACCGTTGGGAGGGGCACCGCCATATCCGGTGCTAGGCACCACCATGTCCGATGTCCTCGCAGAAAGCTGCTCCGAAGGGGTAATGGCTCTATTTGCTTGTGGGCTTATAAATAGAGCTAGTGTCCGGCCTTGGCCACTCTCTTTCACTTCTAACAGCTGCATACATCCTTTGAGAGCTAAGCACACCACTCCACTCACTTGCACACTTGATTTTATCATCTTGAGTGAGATTGGAGAGCCTCTAGTGCATTGCTTAGTGTTCTAGCATCTTGTGACACTAGTTGGACGTTTTGGGCTGGTGGAGCTCTTATTACTCTTGGTGTTTGGCAACACCTAGACGACCCAGTGGTTGGTGGATCGTTGAGCGAAGGAAGGTGATTGTCTTCGGCTCTGATCATTTTGATTGTGAGGGGTTCTTGTGCCTTCCCCGGTGGAGCACCAAAGGCAACTCTAGTGGATTACGCGTGGCTTGTGGATCCTCATCTTGTGTTGGTTGTGCAGCACCCGGTTGTAGGTTAGGCGTATGATGCCTATTAGCGCGTGAACCTCCAAGTGAGTGAGTCGCCACAACGGGGACTAGCTTGCCGGCAATCAAGTGAACCTCGAAGGAAAAATCATTGTGTCTTGATTATCTCCTCGGTATTCATTGATATTCATTGATCGATCACTTGTCACTACGGTATATTACTTCTACCCTTCTCCCTCATTACTTCGTATTCACGTTGTGTAGTGCTTGTAGCTTGTGTAGTTCTTTAGTATTAGTTATCTAGCTAGCTTTGTTCACCTAGGTGTAATTTAGCGACCTAGCTCTTGTGTGACATACTAGAGATCATAGAAATTAGAATTGGGTAGGTGGCTTGCAACCCAAGTGTAGTGCTAGCGCAAAAGTCGCTTTGCCATGTTATTGGCTAATCACTTTGTCTTAGTGTTGTTGTAGAAATTTCTATCATTAATGATGTATTGTTTGTTTGAGCACTTTGAATCGATGTCCTGGAAGGCGGTGAAACCAGTATATGACATAATATCATGATGCAAAATTGATTTTATTATAATTATATTTGTATTGAAAAACAATCATTTATGACAATACCTTTTATACTAGATAAATAAAATATATTTGGTTTGTTAAATAGCAGTCAAGGGTTCGTACTAACTACATGAAATGGGAAGAAAAACATGAGTCGAGCCTCACTTAGTTGATTAAGTTTTCTTTAAAATGGAATCAGTCTATTTTGTGTTAAGTCTTTAACTTTAAGCTAAGTGCTCATTTGCTTTTGTGATTTAAGAACGTTATTTTTTATGGTAGGTGACATGTCTGTCTGCCAATAGCGACTGAGCGAGATATGTATCGCGGCTTTGTCAATTTTGAAATCTGCCGGTTTGGTTTTTTTGAACGTGCTCTCAAGCCTAGAGTATATGTGCGCGTGTTCATAAAGAAGAAGAAAAAAAGAGTTGAGGGCCGCGCGTAGCGCGAGTGGCAGGAGCCTGTGGCTTGCTCCGTTCCGACCAGCATTCGAGTCCCGGACTCGACGCTCGTCCCTCACCTCGGAGATTTATTCCCCGTTAATAATTTCAGTTGTTTCTCGCGCAGATGTGCCATAATGGTCAAGTGACGTGCCCGCCACGCTCGGAGTCTGGTGATCTTCGAGTATCTCTCAGCTGCGTTCGTTGTCTAGGTATAGTTGTAGGTTTGTTCGTATACCTTGTGTGTGAGGTGTGCGTGTTTGGTGTGGTGTGTGTCTGTATCCGAACAGATTCTACAGCTATACTCAGTGGCGGAGGCACAGGGTATGCTAGGTATGCACTGGCATACCTTGTGGCATCGGTGAATATACTATTATATATATGTATAAGCATTTGTATTTGTAAAAAAGGAAAAAAAACTTACCTGGAATGGATCACGCCACCACGAACATCCCACTTGAGGCGGCCCACGCAGCAAAGAAGGCGCTGGTCACCCACGAATGGATCACGCCACGAAACGCAACACAGGCACACGTAGGCCCACATGGCCACACGGATCACACGACGGACGGAGCGAGTGGGCCTAAACTGCTTTTCCTTAATCTAATCTCGATCGAAGGCGACGGACGGCCGGAGAGAGGGGACGGTCACGGCGCCGCTGGACACCCTGACAGCCTGACGCCTGAGACGCGGTGAGTACACCACACTTTCCCAGTTCCCCTGGTCTAATCTCTTGTACTATTTGATAACATCACAATTAATAAATTATTTAATTATTTAGCATCGTTATTTTTAATATTTGTGCAGTATTGAAAAGAAACGCGGATATTGTATCTCTTTTTCAAAAGCATGCAGCGAAGAAGGCGGCGGCGGCGGCGGTTGCTACATCTAATCGTTCCCCAGATCCCTGATCCAGTTGAACCTGTAGTTGAAGAGCAGACTCATGTAACGCCCCAACCCGGGAAGACGGCTAAGGCCCACTCTACACGTTAAATGAACCACACCTACTAATTAATTCGCTTGCGCTTTCGTTCTCACTTCGCGCAAAAGGATTAATCCGAAGTTAACAGCCTCTTAGGTCTAGGCTTTTAAGCTTGTCTAGCGTTGGTTGATCTCCGATATGGGACTAAACTGGGAATACTGCGCTGATGCTACAGTACCCCCAAAGCTACGGCACCTCATCGCTACAGTGTCATGAATTCGGTCTGGACCAACTAGCCCAATGGGCTGGGCCTCACAACTCATGAGAGAGTAATTAAGGAAATTGCTTCTAGCCGTGGCAACGGCAAGTGTTGAAAGGGTATTTTCTCCAATGGTTTTAGTGAAAACAAAGTCACGAAATAAGATGGGAGATAACGTTTTGGATGATTGTCTAGTCACTTTCATTGAGCAGGATATTTTCTTTGAAGTTAACGAAGATGATATAATCAAGATATTTATGTCCATTCGAAAATGTCAAATAAAACCCTCAGAAAAATAGCATCGTAAGTCTCTGATACTTATTATGCCTATATTTTAATTATTGATATGGCTTTTGAACTATTTATATTATATTTAGTGGATGGTTTCAACTTAATACATGAATTTAAGCCTTATTGTGTTACTTAGTGCATATATACCAAATTACGTTGTCAATTTTTAAATTACTACTGAATTGGTAAAATAGATTTACTGAATTGTATATGAAATTTTTTGGACGGTATACCTTAAGCTAACTTAAGATGAGAGGAAAAAAAAGAGAGTCGGCAGGCGCAACTTGTTTGGCAAATAACATGGGTGCATCAGGTGAGGTGCAGGAGGAATATTCTTCTTCTACCGCTGCCGCATCGTAGATTGGGGCCTCGTTTAGACGCTGGAAAAATTCCAGCTCGATGAATAGTACCACTTTCGTCTTATTTGATAAATATTGTCCAATCGTGGACCAACTAGGCTCAAAAGATTCATCTCGTGATTTCTAACTAAACTGTGTAATTAGTTTTTTTTTTTACCTATATTTAATCCTCCATGCAAGCGGCTAAAAATTAATGTGATAGAGAGAGTAAAAAAACTTGAAATTTTGGTGGCATTTAAACAAGGCGTGGGTTATTTATCATCAGGTATGGGCTGTCAGGCGGAGATGGGATAGTACTAGTAATTAACCACCGTCGCATCGGCTAGGCGACAGGTGGTTTGGGCATGCAAACCATCATCTAAAGCAATGTCCGTGACAAATTAAAAGATTTTGCTCCATCTCAATTCTCAACTCTCAAGAATGGGAAATGGTACTATGTGCCTGTTTAGTTCCTAAAATTTTACAAAAATTTTCAAGATTTCCTATCACATCAAATCTTTGGACGCATGCCTGAAGTATTAAATATAAATAAAAAATAAAACTAATTACACAGTTTAGACGAAATTCATGAAACGAATCTTTTAAGCCTAATTAGACTACGATGGGATACTAATTGACAAATAACAACGAAAATACTATAGTACCATTTTAAAAAATCGAGGCCGGTACGTAGCACTGTACTAGTAGAGGACAAGAAGGACAAGGAGGTGACCGTGGGGCTAGCGATTGGGGGCAGAGCATGTACCAACTACCAACAACAAACGTACCGACCGGAAGACCTCCGAGCTGCACTGTACCCGCTTAGCAACTGTTTGGGACACACAAAAAATCGCATAAATCATATAGAGATTTTGCATAAATCAGTTTAATTTTATAAGAAAAAACACATGATTTAAAGAGAGAGATCCTGCGTTCTGGACAGGATTTCTCAAGCTAACAAATAACGAAGAAGTTTTTGAGGTAGCCATATGGGAAAGAGAGCTAGATGGATGGAGGATCTAGGAAGGGTTGAATGCGCACTGGTGAGCTCAATGGTGTCAAAGAGTGCCGAGAGGTGGAGCAGGAGCCATCGAGGGTTGCCGAGAGGTGGAGCAGGAGACATGAAGTTGTGTGTTTTATTCGTCGGACGACAGACAACCTAGAAAGAGTAGATAGAGGGAGGCAACATATGACCTTCGTGCAAGCATGTGTACTCAGTGTAGTGAGATACGGTGTCAAAACGTCTCAACAAAACCATCTAGGATTATTTTAATATTATTAGATGCTTTAAAGACTACAATATCATATTTTATAGTTAAGAGGGTTATGTAGTCAACTCTTGATACGATGGTGGTTATGTAGGCATGTTCTTACTAATTGCTGACTCACTGTCATGTTAGCACCCACGTAATATGCCACGTCGGCGAAATCGCCTTCAAAACCGTCTCAAAGGGTTATTTAGACAGTCTTGCAGTTGTTTAAGGGGTAGATATCTTGTTTTGCAGGTAAGGAGGAAAAGTAGACGAGCGCCAATAGTTAAGGGGGTTAAGTAGACTTTTTTCTAGAAAAAATATAGATTAGTTCATTGGCCTGTGTCATGTCAACCCAAAAAAAAACAAGGGGGTTAGGTACTATGGATCTTGGTATACAAAATAAGTGTATGTTGGGTAAGTGTCTCTTTAAATTAAACAATGAATAAGGAATTTGGCAACAAATATATTAAAGTTAAGACACTATCAAAGGTAGAGAAAAAAGCAGGAGCTCATATTTTTGGATGAGACTCGTGAGCACAAAAGACCATTTTCTAAGTTTGAGTACTTTCGGTTTAAAGAACAATAACCAAATAAGGTTTTGAGAAGATACTTGATTAGAAAACCAATCACTAAAAACCTAATACCCAATGCTGTATAACATTGTCTGACGGAACAAGCAAAGGTTGCAGATGTATTAGATTTGTTTCCTCCTTAATGTGAAGTTAGGCATTAATGGAGAACAAGCTACTATAATGAAAGCACCTAATAGCAAGGCTGACTAATATTAATCTACAATATGGTAACATTTTTGTATGGAGATTACAAAAACATGTTTGTTCACAGTTAACTTGATGTACAGATACCCTACCTTCTTAGTAATGGGTTAGAAGTTTCATGAATAATTTGGCAACTTAAGATCCCTTTGAAAATTAAAATATTTCTTCGCTTATTTAAAAGAAGGGTTATTGAAACAAAGATAAGTCATGTTGCTTTTTGCAACGAACCTGAAACCATCCAACATCTTTTCTTTTAATGCTCGTACATCATGTTTTTTTGGAGAGCGGTCCATATGGTGCTAGGAATTATGCCATCTCGAAGTGCCGAAAAGTTATTTAGGGCTCGTTCGGTTAGCCTAGAATAAGCCTAGTAACCATTCAGGCCGAATACAGATTATACAAAATAGCTAACCATTCCGGCTGGGAATCTTTCTAGAGAATTGTTCCCAACAAACCGAATTCAGGCGTTAATGATGGTATTCATAGAAAGATACAATTTCATGTTTAGAGCGCGTCATTTTATGGTTAATATGGATAACAAGGAACAAAGTTGTTACTGTTGATCCAAATATCTTTTGCAGGTTTGTAGTAAGTGGCCCACTAGCCTTCAGGATTTTAAACCCAATTGCAATGGTACGACGATCTAAGTCCAATTGCAATGGTATGACTATGGATACACGCTTATGGGCAGGAGCTCACTGAATTTCGAGGAATGTGGCATCGAGACTCTTTGACTCATTCAAATGGTATTTGATAGTTAGAAATGGGTCTTAAGTTGTTTTGTCATAAAGTATTTTGTTTGCCTTGATCCCTTTTTAGTGGAGATACTAAACCTAGCGACTTGTTTCATTATTTATCTAATAAAAACTAGTATAGGATATTTGGAGGTCCAAACAACATCCATCTCCGTGATTGAGTCAAACGTTTAAATACACACATGGGGTTGCCTTCGTTGCCATTTATTTATCCATATGATGCGAGTACATACATATATATATTGACGCAAGTAGAATGCACGAATTTTGTCAAGATTTGATTTAGCTAATCCTATACGTTTGCTTGACTTGATCGCGCCAAAGCAATCCAAAGGTAAAACCACCAGAATCACAGTCGGCGGACCCAGAAAATATTTCAGGGGGCCGAACAACACTGCTGATGATCTTAAGTCTCAGCCCCCTATACTATAAAATTTTATCTAAAAATTCAATATGGCTTTACAAGGATTCCACTGCGATATGGGTAGGAGGCTTGAGCCCCCTCCGCTGTGTCCGCCACCGGCTTTGCATCGGTGTCTGCTTGTACGTAGTACAGCTGTACTACTACGACTAGGACAGAAGAACAGACTCCGTCCATTTCGCAGGCAGGCAGAGGCCACCACTTGTACTAGTATTGTAGTAGTACGTAGGTGCGTTCCCGACAGAATTCACGGTTTCCTTTGTGTTTACTGCTGCCCTTTCTGCAATGAAATTAGACATCTTATATTTTGAGGTGTCAAACTTATATCTTAAAATATATTTATTAAAAAAATATTATATCGTTAGTTTAATAATACTTATTACACATAATTAATATTAATGTTTTATATATTTAGTGAAATTTAAAAGTTTGACTATTCAAAAAGCAAAATGCGTATTTTTAGATGACAGGGAAGTAATATATAGAGAAAATTCTCCATTGCCATTGAAAACTATAACAATCCCTTCGTTGCCATTCAAAATTACATGTTCCCTTCATTGCCATCAGTTTTAGATTTTTCGTTCCCTCGTTGCCACTGCTGTTACAAACGAGTCACGACGTGACTTTCCCATACCGACGTCTCCGACGTCCCAGCCCCCTCGCGAGACAGCAAGCCACCGTACGCCAGCAGCCCAACTGGCCCAAGCCGTGGCCACACTTGTGCCCGAACCCTAGAGCCGCGGACACGCTCCAGGAAGCCGCCGCCGCGCCTGCTGTCCCATCCATGCCTCGGCGTCCATACCAGGAGCCGCAAGATTGCCCCCATCCTCTTCTCTCTTCTCCATCTCTGGCGCCGAGCGAGCAAGTTCGAGCACGGGAGGGCAGAGCGGAGCCAGCGCGCGCGACGCTAGACAGAAAGAAGGTGGGGCGGCTGGCCATGCACCAGGTGCACGAGGGGGGGGGGAGAGAGAGAGAGAGGCGGGGGGAGCACGCGGAGAGCGATAGCGTCGAGCGAGCCGTTCTGCGTCGGCCGAGAGCGCAGGCGGGAGTCCGCGACAAGCAGCCACGCCGCCGTTGGCTGAGCACGCGGGCGGGCGTCGCGACACGCCACCGCCGACCGAGCGCGAGGGCAGGCGTCCATGACGAGCCAGCCACGCCGCCGTGGCGAGCGCGGCGGGCGGTCTACGAAGGGGGGAGCTAGGCGCGGTGCTCGGCCGGGCGAAGGAGCTC
>NW_027097799.1:0-40000 GCF_019320115.1 Miscanthus floridulus | reverse complement strand
AGCCCACAAGGTCAAGACTTGTGGCACATGGCACTGGCCGATGTACACCGCAAGGCATCTTGAAGATAGATCTGATCAGATACTATAGATATCATAATATCAAATATGATACTTTCCTTGTAACCCTACCCCTCCAGAGCATATAAGTAGGGGCAGGGGTTGGCAGTGGCTATTTGGCGATGTCTGTGCTCTTACACGTAAATGGGTGCTAAGCACTCTACGCTATGGAGTATGGGCTAGTCGGGGCTGGTGATGCAATACAGAACCAACTGGCAGGAAGTTACTCATATTTAAAATATGAAAACTTCATACAAACATAATGTCTATCTATTCCGCTCTGCTGCTTTCATCGCTGAGTTCATATATTTTATTTTTACATCATGTACTACCTGTTCTACATATTTGTATTGCAGGATCATCGTCCGGGTGGTCGCACCACCTGGCTTTTGGACTTCTCCACCAATCAACTGGTCGGACCGCTAGGTTCATGGACTTTGTCGCTGACCAGTTGGTTGGACTGTTCGGCATTCACTTCTACTCGGCGCTCACTTCACCGCTGACCAGTTGGTTGGGCTGCTCGGTGCTCGATTCTTTGCCAACCAACTGGTCGGATTATTCGTCGCTTCATCATCAGCTATGCTGGGGGCTCGCTAGCTAAGCTGAGGACTCCACAATGTTTGGATTGTTTGTCGCTTCATCGTTAGCCATGCTGGGGGCTCGCCAGCTAAGCTAGGGACTCCTTAGCGTTCAGATTCTTCATGCAAGCATCGCCAGTTAAGCTAGGGACTCCTCGGCATTTGGATTTTTTGTGCAAGAGTCACTAGCTAAGCTGGGGACTCCCTTGGCGTCCAGGTCTTGATACGTCTCATTGGTGTACTATCAAGCTACCCATGTTGTTTGGATCAGGGTGCTGATCTTGGGCAGCACGTCTAGGGTCTTGATACGTGCATGTCAGGTGACGTTGGCAAGCTTTTAGACTTCTTTTCTTTGACCCTACTTCAAGATTCATTTTTCATCTTCCAGTAGGCTCGAGGACTGAGTGGCTACACTTCACCTGGCGGTGAATGTAGTGCTTATTTCTTGATTTATCCTCCTTATTGATGGAGTCTAAGTGGCTACACTTCTCCTAAGGGGAAGAATTCTCAAATTTTATCTTGAGCCCCTTACACGCTTCTAGCAAGCCTTACTTGGCTAAGTCCGATGTCTCCTAACCAGTTAAACTGGTTGACATTGACTTTCACCGCCCAGGTCACCAGTTAAACTGGTCGGCTTCGATTTTCATCGCCTAGGTCACTAGTTAAAATGGTCGGCTTCGACTTCCACTGCTTAGGTCACTAGTTAAACTGGTCAGCTTTGATTTTCACCGCCCAGGTCACTAGTTAAACTGGTCAGCTTCGATTTTCACCGCCCAGGTCATTAGTTAACTGGTTGGCTTCGACTTCCACTACTTGGATCACCAATTAAACTGGTCGGCTTCACATCAAATTGCTTGGACTTGTTCAAGACAGTGCTACTCAAAGGATACAAGGCGCTCGGGGACTAGCTATGGGGGGTATAACCCTAGGTACCCATGGTAAGGGAGATGGGCCACACGGTCAGGGATGGTCCAGCCCATAAGGTCAAGACTTGTTGCGCATGGCACTGGTCGACATACACCGCAAGGCATCTTGAAGATAGATCTGATCAGATACTATAGATATCATAATACTAAATAGGATACTTTTCTTGTAACCCTACCCCTCTAGAGCATATAAGGAGAGGCAGGGGTCCCCTAGTCGATATCCCCATGCGGATCCTAGGCTTAGCCTAAGGCATCTCAAAACACACGCAATATCATACGATAGCCAATACAAACCAACAGACCACAGGAGTAGGGTATTACATCGTGCTAATGGCCTGAACCTGTCTAACTCTTGTGTCTCTACTGCCTTCTTGTTCTTGATTACACGCACCTCTATCGATCAATCTACCTTCATGGGATACCCCTCAAAGGACCGCCGATGATATTCTATCGACATAATTACACACTTAGATACAAGGATTAGTCCAAATAGGTTTTATCAATTAGCCAAAACTAAACTAGAGCTTTCAATCTTCCCTTTTTGGTAATTGATGACAACCTCCACAAAGATATGAAATAAATTCAAATTTGAATCCATGTTGCTTGCCCAAGCATTTTTACCATGTGTAAAGGATTCAGACAAGGTTCATGAACCCCCATCGGATGATGATGTGGCTTTGAATGCCACACTCTTCTTCTTCTCATCTTTCTTCTCTTTGTTCTTCTCTTCTTTCTCATCATCATCTCTATAAGTGTCATCGGTCATCACATCACCCAACACTTGGTTTGCTATCATGGTGTCCAAACCACTCCTCACTAGAATAGTAACCAATGTGCCAAATCTTGATGGTAAGCATCTCAAGAACTTGTGAGAGAAGTCTTTGTCCTTTACCTCTTCTCCATGTGCTTTAAGATCATTGACAAGCACTTGAAGCCTATAGAATATCTCTAGCACACTCTCATCTTGCTTCATCTTGAAGCTAGCAAACTTCTCCTTGAGGATGTATGCCTTGCCACCCTTTATGGCTTGAGTGCCCTCAAATGACTCCTCTAACTTCCTCCATGCCTCATGAGCCATCTCAATGTTCTTGATTTGCTCAAATGTTCTCTCATCCAAAGCATCATGAATGGCACTAAGAGCAATGCCATTGTTTTAGAGTAGCACTTCTTCGATGGCGGTAAGAGCCTCTGGATCGGCTATCTCAATCTTGGTCTCCACCACCTTTCACACATTTCTATTGATTGACTTAATGTAGGTGGTCATCTTTGTCTTCCAATAAGGATAATTGGAGCCATCAAATTGGGGTGGCTTCTTGGTATTGTTGATTTGAGCCATTTTGACATCGAAGGTTGTTAAGCCTCAAATCACGGTGACCATGGCTTCGATATGACTTGAAAGGTCCTAATGGCTAGAGGAGGGGTGAATAGCCTATTCAAAAAATCTACAACAACACTAAGCCAAGTGGTTAGATAATCATGGGGCAAGCAAGTGTTGAGCTAGCCTGCTCAAAATGCAAGCAACCTATCCATAATTCTAGTTGCTATGATCTCTAATTCACACAAAGCCTAAGTCACTACTCTCTAAGTTAGTGAGCTCTCAAAGACTAACTAAAGAACCTTACTAACCAAACTAACAAGACAAGCTAGCTATCAAAACTAGTTACACTGAAGAGCTTACCTATACTAGGAAAGTAAATGCAAGAGAAGTAGTGATGTTTATACCATCGTGGCAAGAGATAATCAATCAAACACAATAGAATCCCAAAGACAATGATGACACAAAGATTTATCCCTGAGGTTCACTTGCTTGTCGGCAAGCTATGTCCTCGTTGTAGCGATTCACTCACTTGGAGATTCACTCACTAATAGGCATGACACGCCTAACCCACAATCGGGTGTCGCTCAACCAACACAAGATGGGGATCCACAAGCTATGAGCAATCTACTAGAGTATCTTTTGGCTCTCCATCAAGGAAAGGTCAAGAATCCCTCACAATCACCACGATCGAAGACGGAGACAATCACCAACCTCCTTTCAATGATCCTCGCTGCACCAAGCCATCTAGTTGGCAACCACCAAGAGAAACAAGTGAAATCTATAGCAAAACACAATCACCAAGTGCCTCTAGATGCAATCACTCAAAGCAATGCACTTGGATGCTCTCCAATCTCACCAAATGATGAATCAATCAAGTAGGATGAGTGAGAGAGGAATGCTTAGGCTCACTAGGGTGTATTCTCAATGCAAATGGCCAAGAGAGTGAGCCCAAGCCCCTTAAATAGAGCCCCCAATGAAATAGAGTCGTTGGGCTCAAGGGGCAGTTCACTGCGCGATGACCGAACGCGCCAGTCAGAGGTGACTCGACGCACGCCTCCAGCGTCCGGTAGTGCGATGTGCGCCACGTGGTGCCTGCGTTCAACGTCAGTCATTCGATTCCAATGGTCAACTTGCTCTGCACCAGCACTCAAGTCAAGACCGGACGCGCCAGCTTTGACCTGACGCTACGTCACCGCGCTCGCTCGTGCAAACCTGCACTGCCTGCGCCCCATGACCTGACTCACCAAGGAATGACCGGACTCGCCATCCACACAGTGTCTGGTCACTTCCAAAGAGTATGCAGAGAAGGATTTTCATGACCTGACACGCTCAGCGTCCGATCCTCTCTGGCCGTGCTACACTGCCTATGTCACCGTATGTCAGCATTGATCGGACCGCCCCCGTCGCATCCGATCACACGCGCTCGCCAGCGTCCAGTCAAAGATGGAGAGTGGCGCCACCTCTACACCACTGATCGGACGTGTAGGTCCAGCGTCCGGTCGATGGAAACAACGCCTCCTGAACTCCAACTTCACCACCCTTGCTCAAGTATGATAACCACCAAGTGTATCACCTTGTGCACGTGTGTTAGCATATTTTCACAAACATTTTCAAGGGTGTTAGCACTCACTAGAATCTAAATGCATATGTAGTGAGTTAGAACATCTAGTGGCACTTTGATAACTGCATTTCACGACGAGTTTCACCCCTCTTAATAGTATGACTATCTATCCTAAATGTGATCACATTCACTAAGTGTCTCGATCACCAAAACAAAGGGCTCCTATCAGTTATATCTTTGCCTTGAGCTTTTTATTTTTCTCTTCCTTCTTTTCCAAGATCGAGCACTTGATCATCACCATGGCCTCCACCATCATCTTGATCATCATCATTTGCTCCACCATTTGGAATGCGCTACCCTATCTCATGATCACTTAGAGTCAAAGGGTTAGCATCTAGGGTTTCATCAATTCACCAAAACCAAACTAGAGCTTTCACTTACCCAATATATAAACAACAAATTATGCATTTGACATTAGCAAGGAATAAAAATTGGGTTGCATAAATAGTATTTTTTGCATAAAGTAAATATTATCTATCAACTATATCTTAGCATAGCAAGATATATAGCATATATGAGCATTAAGCGGAGCTCGATCTTCCACGAGTCCTTCAATGTCTCAACTCTAAATCTAGGAGTAAGAACAACCAATCAGTCCAAAGACTCCAGACATTCAAAGAAAACTCTGCAGAGGTGTACAAGTGTACCCACACGGAAGACGGGACGAACCTCCATACCCATGCTCGAGTAAGGGTTGCCTCATGTCTCTAACCTTTTACTAGTGTGGCCAAGGATGTCCATGAATGGTACAGTGAGGGCCGGAAGTAATGGCTTCCCATCTATCCCGCGGCCCACGTATTGAGGTATGACATCTCATCTACCCCACGTCACCCCTCACTCCAAATTCACAAGAAAATCAGTCACCACAAGCTACTTGGCTTGCTGACCCCATCCCCAGCATGTGGTCTGTACTAGGGGGTCTTACTCAGACTCACTACGACAAAGATACGATCCTTAACCGGCCCAGCGAGCTACATTATTCAAGATCTCTACCGTCTTGCCATGACGCAACCCCTCACCAGCCATCGAGTCAAGTTCATCACATAACATAGATCAAGTTTTAGCTCATTGCTCAATTTGATGTTGATTAGTGGACAAGCATTTCCTATAACTCATGAACGGTGAGAAACCCATCACCAATTCGTCTTTGGCCTTAAAAATATCGCTAAAAATTAAGATCTTTCTGTGGTATTTTAAAAAAAGGGAGTAACCCTCACGAAAGATAACTTAGTAAGGAGGAACTAGCAGGGAAGCGTCAAGAGTTGTCTTTGTAGTTCTGTGGAAACTATCCAATAATTGTTCTTTGACTGTCACTTTGCTAGCTTTGTTTGGAAGACTGTGCATATCATGTTTGGAATTCAACGTCCGACTAGCTTTGCTAATTTATTGGGTTCTTGGATATAGGGATTAAGTCCTAAACTTAGAAACCAATTTTTACTAGGAGCTGCCACACTTTGTTGAGTGTTATGGTTGAATAGAAATGATATAGTATTTAATAAGACCAAATCTAACACTTTTATACAGGTAATTTTCAGGGCGACGTTCTGGAACCAATAGTGGTTCATGCTGCATAGAGAGGAGGAGCGACCGTTTTTCAAGAAGGGGCGCAACAGCTTGGAGACTTTGATTTTAGCTATCTTTGCAAAGTTTGGTTGGAAGTTCAGGATTCGGATGGAGTCTTAGTTTTTTTTCCTTGAGTGTTGCGCTCACTAGCTAGGCTGAGCTTGGTTTGTAATCGGACTATTAGTTGTGTACCATTTTGCGGGTGGTAGAGGCTGAAACTTTGTTCACTTGTCTTAAAAAATGTTGTTTCAATTTAACTCACAACATCAGACACAAATCTAGCACACGTGGATGAGCAATGAAAAGTTATGTGAGAGCTAACAAATTAATATGAAACCACTTTATGTTCATGGAATGATTAAAAAACATTTCTCACAAGGAAAAGGTTATTCGAACAATAATATGATAAAATGTTGTTGGAACTCACTCATCAACTAAGCCCGTTTGAACCATGAATCACAGGGCACGAGTATTCTATCTTGATTCGTCGGAGTCAGCCCGTTTTTAGAGAATGGGAAAAAAAAATCAGCTTCATCTTTAAAGAAAGGAATCAGACTAGCTAACTTATTACAAATTAACCACTACAATTATTACAAATTAACCACCACAATGAACTAAGTTTATAAAACAAAACCGACTCAAAACTTAATTATATTCAAATAAATAGCCATCCGAAGGACGTGAAGAAATGCATAGCCACCGCATTCTCCAACTTGCGGCATACCTCCCACACCAGTTCCCTCTGCTCCTCACACAGCTTAAAGCTACAACTGAGTCCAAAACCATTTGTTCTTCTAAAAAGTACCTGTAAAAGAGTTTTTTGTCGACATTTGTCAAATACAACTTCATTCCTTGTTAGCTACATGGACCAACAGATCGTTGTTTCACCTGTCAATAAAAAGGATATTAAAGTTTTATTTCTTAGTGGATACCAGTTATTAAATAAGTTTTGGATGTTTTGGAATTGATTAATACCCAACACCATATGGAGGAGTCAGCCCGTACCTCTCATCTTCTTATATATTTATTAAGAAAAGAAGGATAAATCGAGCGATGGATGGTTGGGATGATCGTTGATTGCCTTGCTGATATCATCCTGTGCTTCGGGGAAGTCCTTGCGTAACTGAACAACGACATGACGGAGAGAAGGGAGGTTCTCCAAGCCGTAATCAAAGTTAGTGGTCATGCGGGCATCAAATTTAAGGACAAGTCTGTGAAGCTTTCGGATAGCCCCGTGCCGAAACTTAAGGAACATCATGCGACAGTCAAACTGAAATTCTGTTAGACATAGGAATGTAGATGTTCTGCTGGGAAAAACGATATGTTCCTGCTTTCTACTATTGGCATGTAGTACAGAAAGTCCGAGAAAGCGAAGAGATGGCAGCGCAGCAAGCTTGTCAAGGTGCTCTGGCAGGATATGCATACCGCACAATGTGATGGATAAGATGGTGAGACAGGAGAGCGACGAATTAATCCACCTTGGGAATGTCTCCTGAAAGAAGGCATCGCTCACGAATTTCTGCAGACCAGAAGGAACCTGTCGCAAGAAATCTAGGGAATATTCTCGTGTTGGGGCTTGTACTATGAACAATACTTGTAAACTGGGGCACATTTGTAGGCACTTGGGAATCAATTCCATATCCGACTTGCAAAAGTTATTGAGAATGATGCCAAATACGAGAACCTTTAGCTGTCTCAGTTTACCAATCTCAGACACTGCATGCAAGGTAACCAGTATGCCTACTAGCTCTTGTAAAGATTTCATATTCTTCAGAGTCACACCATCTGGCAGTTTCACCCTTTCAGAGAGTAGCCGGACAAGTTTACCAAGTTTACCAAAAGACAATGGCAACAAGATCTCTTGCCAAATATAGGCCCGTCTTATATCTAATGTCTCCAGGGACTCTAGATCGCCAATACTCTCAGGTAGCTCCGAGACTTGCAAACAGTGTAGTCGCAGATATCTCAGGTGACGCAACTTGCCAAGATTATTTAGATGATTGCTCTCCAGATCGCTGCAGTCATCCACCTGCAACACACGAAGGACATGAAAGCTCGACAGGGGCGGTATCGACCTGACCCTACCAAAGATATCAAGTGACCTCACTTTGGATAGCTGCTCTCTTGCTTCTGGTGAGGCATCCGATTTGTTGCTGTTATGGATGGATAGCCGGCGAATCTTCCTCTTCTGCACAGCAGATGTAAGTGCACTTGCTTGTTGGCCATCTTCTAATAATAACGTTGTAACAAAACCTTCTTCAGATGACAACTGATTTATTAGCTCAAGCACCATGTCATGTACTCGGCAAGCATGCACGTCAACACCTACTTCAGTATAACGATCCAATGGCCGCCTGTGCACTGGCCTGTGCACTGGCTGGATCAAGCTTCGATTGATGAGCTCGTTAAAGTAGTTCTCTCCTACCTCCTGCAAGCTTGTCCCTGCAGGTTGTGTCTCCTCTATAATGAAACCTTCTGCTATCCAGCTCAGTATCAAAACATCCTTCTCAATCACCTGATCCTCAATATATTTGTTCAGAGACAACAAGCAAGACTTCAAATGAAAAGGTAGATCGTTATAACTTAGACTTAATATCTTCCTCATATTGTCCACATGAAGACTATTTCCATGTCCAAAACCAATAGACTTATTCAGCTTCTCCCATTCCACCGAACACATTGGTTTACTAGCTAGTAAACTTGCTGTAGTAATAATGGCTAATGGTACACCACCACATTTCTTTAAGATTTTTCCAGTGACTTCTACCAAACTAGGAGGACACCCATCATGAGTGTCAAATATTCTCTTGCTGAGCAACTTTCTTGAGTCATCGTCAGAAAGTGGTTTCAGTTCATAAACACCACCGCCAACATGTTCTGCAACAATCTTACTGCGAGTGGTTATGATTATCCTGCTTCCAGTATGGCCATCTTGGAAAGCAAGTTTGATAGTATCCCAAGCCGATTCTTTCCATAAATCATCAATCACGCACAAATACCTAGTCATAAATAACAGCATGCACAAGCATGTTAAATTAGTAGACCAAGAGGCAATTATATGCCAAAATCTAGTTGGAAAAAGAAATCTGGCAAGATGGGAATTGTAAAGGTGTCATCAAATTAGTAGCAAGGTGGCATGCATGGATAATCACCTCTGGAGGAATACACAATTTTTGTCAATCAAGCATGTGTCGTTAACATGGCTACTCTAGATCATAATAAGAACCAGCTATGAGTGGGCCATTGAAAAGAAATCATGAACTGAATGGTTGGCCTAAATGGAGAAAGTTGTCAAGGAGCGATTCGGCTCTGTTTTTTTTTTTATTATTTTTTTTACAACCACAGCCAACGCATTTGAGTGCCGATCCTAGATATTGCAAGATAGAAATACCAAGTGCTTTCCAAACAGTGCCCACCTCTGACATATCTTTCCTACCCTTCCAAAGGAAACCTCTCTGAATTTGTCAATGGCTTTGACTGCCCAAGGTGGATTATTCACAGCCATGGCCAAGTAAACAATCATGGTGGTGAGAACAAACTGAACCAGAAATCCTTCTTCCGGCCTTAGTCAGCAATCTTGTCAACGCCAAATTGAACTTGAGCTTTGGTCAGTTTGCGCAAAGATAGGGAAATTCCCAGGTACTTGCATGGAAAACTCAGGAGCTGATGAGGGAGGATGGATTGCAAGGTGGAGGTCTCCAAATCAGTGTGTTTTTAGACCAAGGCCTTGGCCGTGCTTATATTGAAAGCAAAAGGTAATTGCTGGTGATTCCAGCTTACAAAGTTTGGCACATCACAAGTTCCAGAATGCTAACAGAATAGGCAACTAAAGCTTACAGCAAAAGCAAATCCAAATCAGTGTGTTGAACTGGAAACACACTACTTTTACCCACATTTGTTTTCAGGCCGGCATCACACCCAAAAGCCGAAGGATGTCCATTGTTAAACCAACATTGCTAGAGGAGGGACGAAGGAGAAGTACCACATCGTCAACATACAAAGAGATCCGGATATGCAAAGCTCTTGAAGAAAGCGATTGTAGAAGACCTTCGTCAGTAGCCCTCATTACCATAAAACAAAGGACATCCATCACAAGAATAAAAAGCATCGGGGACAACAGGTCACCTTGTCATGGCCCACGCCGATGAAATTAAAAATTACATTTCCAAGCAGGAACCATTAAGTAGGATCTGAGTTGAAGATGAAGCCAGTAGACCACTCAAGATATCACACCAGATATGACCAAAACCAAGATGTTTTAATCCTCAAGGAGGAAAGCCAAGATACAGAAGGCCTTAGTGATGTCCAACTAAGAAGAATCTAGGACTATTTTTGCTGACGTAAGAACTGAGCCATCTACTTCACAAGCATAAGTAGTTAGCATCATCATCACTGAGCCAAGAAATTTTGGTTCTAGGAATTGTTCTTTTCAGTGAGGATATGGAGAGCAAATGCCTTGTGAGGAGTTGGGTAACCAAATTTCATCTGCTGAAAGAGGGCAGGCATCTTGAGCTATTTCAAATTGGCGGAGAATTTCTCTAGCAATCCCCAATTGTGAAGAAACGTGGCCAATAGTTTCGTCACTCTAACTTTGAAGTCATTTCACAGTGGCTCTAAATTTTTAGGCTAGAGAATCAAAGGGGCATGAGGACGAATGTACATAGCCCAAGCTTCCTCAGTTGGTTCATGAAAACCTGCTAGCTTCTAGAGCTTACAGGAAACAAAATCCAAAATTTAAGTTTCATGCCTTAGGACGAGTAATTCACAAAATCAAGGTAGATAGCATGTGGAGCCTTTTGGACTAATCTTTAGGCCCTCTTCTGTAGGGTTATTACTCAGGGATTGATGATCACTAAATGCTCAATTTGACCCTCAACATGTAATCAAAGGGAACGTAAAATCAAGATCATAGTAATATTTTGTTTTCAAATAATATGGTTCCACTTGTATTATTTGTTTATGCTTGTGCAGGGGCAAAAATATAAAATCATCAAGAATTAATCACTAATTGCGCAAAGAACAAAGGAGGACCACTGGGTCGCACCTGTAGGGTTAGCCGACCCCATCAGGGGTCGCTCGAACTAGTCCCTCCACCTCCACATCACCAATCCTCGTGACAACAGAAGAAACACATTTTTGATCAATCTCAAGTGCTGGTTCGATGATGGTTTGATCCAACGGCTTAGGTGAAGCCTCACTTGGATTGAAGGGCCCACCATGGTGTGTTTGGACCAAGCAAAGGTGGTTAACCACCTAGGATACCCACCAACTGCCATCAAGAGGTGGCACATCCAAGGGGTCACCCAACCCCCTTGGAGTTTGGCTGACCTAGTCAGGGCACCACCGCCTCACCACCTCAACTACAAATACCTCCTGCCTTTATACACTAGAAATAGGGGTGATCTCATAGAAGATCACTCCAAGGAAGCAAGAAGAAGCTAGTAATCCACTTCTTTAGTAGTCCGACTAGTAGTGGGAGTTAGACTGAATCAAGCTTTGCTCAAAATTTAGAAGTAGTTTTTGGAGTCTGGTATAGTTCTTGTACTTTTCCTCTATTGCAACACTTTCTTTATTTGAATATATTTTCTTTCTACTTTGGTTAAGTACTTTATTCAAGTCTTACTTTATCATCATAGTATTGATCTCTAGTAGAACTTAGTGTTATAATTAATTGCCTTGTTTGGTATAATTGGTTACCTCATAGCACACATTCACCACTCTTTATAAAGTGCTCTAATCAATTCATCGTGTCCAAGGTTAGAGTAGTAAGTTCATAGTGGGAACGTGGTGTTTAGACTACAATTTACCTGAGTGTGTGGCTAGCCCCATGAATAGTTATATATGGTAGTTGGCAGGTGGTGACAACATTGTCCATTCTATGTATTCCACCACATTTAGGCTAGTTCTTAAAGCGTAGGGTTCAATTGTGGTTTTATCTCTATCCACCGTTCTCATCCCTTTATGTTGGTGTCTAGACCATACCCCAAAGTGTTATCGAATTCTACCTTACTATTTCTTGGCTTAGTTATATCTCGCTATAGTCTTTACTAGAGTTGTGCTTAATAGTAGAAGTAACTTAGGGTTCTTGTACTCACTTGTTGTCCTCCTACTAGCTACATCATTTATCTTAGTTTCTTCCTTGTTCCTTGTTCTACACTACCTTTGTTATCATCGTTACCCCCATCTAGAGTTGGAATATTGTATGTAACTTAGTCATGGCAATCATATTAGCCATATGTTTTCACTGAGGATATAAATATGATATGACTCGGCATACTCCTGGGTGAAGTGTTGCATCGATATTATGTGCTCTTGCATAATTAACCATTTGATCATAAGAAATATCAGAAGTGTCAAGCTATGCATTGACCAGAGGGTTACTATTGAGAGCATGGTAGCCTCTGTAGGAGCGAATGAGGAAGAAATCAAGGGCATATTTGACTTACATGCCTAACTTTCTTGAGTTTCTTTCGAGATCTCATAGATATATTACAGATTGGGTGAGAAGCAACTCTTTTGATTTCTCGAGACCCACCATTCAGTTTATGTTTGTTAGAAATATTACTAGTTGACTAGAGAGAAAACAACATAAGTTCTTGGTGTCCCTTTAGTACCAGATACAGGGTTGCATGTGCTATGTTATCCTTTAGCATTTACCCCTTGACATGCTCTTGAAGATGGCATAGTACTTCTAGCTGAGATAGTGCTAGTGATATTAGAGGGTTGTTTACTGCTGACTCTTTGAGGACACCGGATGAGTTGACACTTTTCCTGTAGCTCTCTTACATTTAAGAAATCTTTGCTCCCAAGGGCTAGCTATGGTCAAGATATTTTGGTCTCGCAACAATGGCTGCTATCCTTGGGTAATGGTACATCTCTCATTTGATCTTGTGGATTTATTGCTTCATGAATGGGAGGAATGGATAGCTGATGTTTTTAGAAGGAGGAAGAGGATTTGTTATTTCTTGGCTAAGTGCATTCACTTTTCTCAGCATATGTAGACACTTGAGGCCTCCCTGTCGATGTTCAACACAAGCCCCAAGTGGCTACAAATAGGAGATGTGGAGGACATGGATCAATTCACAACCTAATTGTAGTTAATGAGCATGCTCAGGTAGAGGAGGACTTAGCCTTGAGAGAGGCAGAGGCTAGGGCTAGTTTGATAGGATTTTACATTGTAATTCACTTGGATGACATTGATGAACATGATAAAGACTACACACTACCATCCTCATCGCCTCCATTTCCTCGAGCAGCTCACGATGACGAGGCTGGTGGATCGGGTGTTGCTAGAGATGATATCCCATTGCCTATCACTTCTAGTGAGACCAATACAACTTCTTTAGGGATATCTAGGTCACCTTAGAGCTTTAGCGCCAGATGTTGGGATGCAGACTCAACCAATTCAGATGTAGGGGGAGCAAGTGGAGTGGTTCAAGGCTCAGCAAAGATGTGTAGGCATGAGGAGGCACTCACTTCTTTGATTAGGGGTCACAAATGCCTTGCTAGAGGAGCTACATGAGGATTGGGCACAATCAACATAACCATTTGCTTATCTCTACTAGTACACAGGTTTGCCACCACCTTAGCACTAGACCTCAATTACTCATCACCTAGTTGCATAATCCTCTCTAGTGATTAGATAGAGTAAGAGTTCCCACCTTTAGTAGTAGATTCCCCAATCCCACTATTTACTCAAGGTATGTTGTTCAGTGTTAGATTACAGACTCCACACACCTCAATGTTTGCTAGTGCATTTGTTGGAGTATCACCATTACATGCTAGTAGCTTGTAGTTTGAATCTTTGGTTTTCCTACCCTCTTTGCTACTCTAGCACCTTTAGCTCCTCAAATTCAGAGTGTACCTCTTAGTGAGACTCTAGAGAGCATAGTGACTAAGGGTATAGGCACCTTTAGCTCCATTAGCACTACAAGCATCATTTCAGAGTCCACTATAGTCATTGTGGAGCCAACTTAGAAGGAAAAGCCCAACACTCCCATCGATGAGGCACTTGATTAGTTACCCTAATAAAAGTAAAGACATGGATGCTTCATAGTTCATTGTCATTCCTTGTATTGACATGACAGTTGCACCTTCACCTCTGACCTCTACACTTAGAGCGTTTAAGTAGTGCTTTGATGCTAAAGGGGAGTGAGGGTGCGAGACTTAGGGGTAGTTAGGGCTTGGTTCTTACTTCACGGTGCATGTTGGTTGTGAACTTATAACTTTGTGCTACTTTTATGTGTGCATTGAGCTTACCCTTAGTTTTTGTGTGACAAGTGTTGTTCTTAAAAGCTTTATTATGTACAGATTTTCATTAACACTTGTTTCTAGGGTCTTCTCATAAATCTTAAGTGAAACAAGTGGTTAAAGTATCGAGTACGTCTGACCAATCACTCATGTCCTTTTCGTGCTCATGATTGGATCGAATTTCAATTCCTTGATTTGTTGGAGACTTGTACTGTCATTAGTCACTAATAAGGGGGGGACTAAACACATCTAGGTACAAATTTGGTGATTGATAAACACAAGTGTTGTGGCCAACATGTGTTTTGTAATGGTATTCATATTGGAATTGGTCACAAGTTGATTAGCCACAAGTGTCTTGACCCCAAAGATTTAGATTGATGTTTGAAGTATGGAACTAAGGATATTCATTAAGACCAAGGACACAATACAACAAATGTAAGATTTGTGCTCGGAGACATTCCCAATAGTGCATATTAGGGCTTCATTTCTCCTTAGGCCATACTATTAAGAGGGGTCCAAATTAAAGTGTTCATCTTGAGGGAGTTAGACCAAAGCATTTGGATGCACAAGCGACTAACTCTCAGTCAAGATCATGGTTGTAAGTAGCCCCATTGAAGTGATTTCAAGTCAAGGATCTCAAAAAAGTTTAATTGGTCAAGATTGGACATGAAATGGGCTTGAAAACAGCACCAAACGATAGGGTTGAATCCCTAATGGGTCATCCTGTGATACTATGCCCTAGTTAGAAATGATTTTCCCTAGTAATAGCATCGTCACTAGGGGTGAAAGTGGTGCGAATAATCCTATGAACCGATCCGATCCTGAACCTGAATTTTGAGGATATGGAGGAGAACTTTTAATATCCATGTAGAATACGGAATAATCTGAATCCGATTGTGTGCAGATGCGGGGTAGGATATGGAATAGATAAAATCCACTGGATATGGATTATCCGCAAAATTCTATGTGGATTATCCTATGTTTTAAATAGGATATCCAAAAGTTTCTCTCCCTAGACTAAAACGAAGAGGAATTCAGGATTTAAAAAAAAAACTTGTTTCTTGAAAACTCTTATTCTGTGATGCGATTGTTTGATGCTCTAATTTTTAAATTAAGAATTTTCTAGATGTTAGTACTTATTGGCTAATAGCTTATCATTTTTGAGTAAAGATACCATGTTAAGTGTTAATTGTGTGAGTATGATAGCCATAACACGCAATGCAAGATTATTATCTATTACTTGTTACTATTTTTTACTAAATCAATACTTGACAAGTATATAATTCTCTACATATGCACATATAACTCTACTATTTAAATCCGTCTCCAATCCGATTCCGCTCCATATCCGTACCAGTTCCTACATCCGACAAATCCGCATCTGTTTCCACATCCGTATATTATCCGCTCCGCACCAAATCCGATAAAGAAAAGCGGATTAGGATATGGGGAAGGCATTATCCGCACTGATCCGATCATTTTCATCCCTAGTCATCACCATATGATATGTTGTGCATGTGCCTATGTAGGACTTGACGAATCATACGGTGAGCACCAATCCTTGGTTGTGGTCAAGTGGGCATACCACTGATGTGAGCCGTATGCAGTTGTGCCTATATCACACCCTATGCATCATACAGTGAAGTACAACTTGACTTGGTGACAAGTTGGCTAGGTTACTAGTGTGTTCCTTATGATCAGGTGGAGACTTTATGACTTCTTGGCGTATCATGTGGCGAGCCTAGCTTGACCCTATGATGAGCTTGGCCTAGTCTCCCACTGGTGTGACTGTTTGACACACTGGTGGACCATATAGTAGGGAATATTCTAGTATATTCCCAACTGGCCATTGTACGAATCGTCTAGGTCAATAGCGTCGTTTGGTCTGGAGTTAGCAATGGTGGCTGGCAAATTATCTGGTGATGTTTGCACCTATCAACTCTTTCCAACAGCTAGCATCACCTTGACCCTCTATATAAGTGCTATCCCTGGCTCATTGGGAGTTGCTCTTCTACCCTATTATTTTGAGCACTTAGATTGAGGGTTGTAAAGCTATTTTAGAGCCACACAAGCCAGAAGTGAGAATTGAGTGTAGCCTTGAGTGTTACAGATGTTCATGCTTTGGTTTCTTTGAGTTGGAGCTTAAGACTTGTTATTCTTGGTAATAGCCATCACCTAAACGGACCGGCAGAGGACTTGGTGACCTTCTCTGTGGAGTTCTTGTTAGGTGAACAAGGTATTCTTTAGTGGATGGGGCAGAATCAAGTATTGATGACTCTTGGTTCTCCAACATGGATTGGGGGGTTGTGGCAACAATGCACTACAATGGGAATTTTTGTTGTTGTCACTTTCCCTTGCTTTACATCTTGTTGGCAGCAAGTCCTTAAGTGATAACTAGGATTTGCTTGTTAGTGTGTTTAGCAGCATGATTCATTCTTGTAAACTAAGGACCTTATTGTTAGTGTGGACCTTTGGTAAGGACTTGATTAGTGTGATGGCCCCAATGAATTCTTTGATTACTTTTGTTGAAGAATTTAGGCGTCAAGGTGCTAAGGAGGTTTAGAATTTGCATTGGGTAAGGTTGTTGTTTTAAACTTTTAGAGCCTAATTCACCGCCCTCCTGGGACATTCAGTCCCTATAGTAGCCCTAACATGTGGGGTCAATGAGTACATTTTCATTAGTGGTCCTTGGACTTGTCCTACATTCTCATGCAGTTTCGAGTACTCTTAATTTGTGTTTTGCCACTAAAATTGCTAATTGCAGCACATGAGATCCAAGTCTTTAAAACTTCCATTAAACCTCCTATGTGGAATGCTAACCATGCGACAATGTGGCCTTCACATTTACGGCCTGTTCGCTGGTTGGTTTCTGGGCTGATAAGCCCGACTAGTGCTGGTTTGTTGTGAGAGGATAAGCCCTAGCTGAAACCAACAAACGAACAGGCTGTTAGTGTGTACTGTTAGCTCCATCTCCTAGACTTTTCTCCTGTCCTATCCTCCTCCTCTGTCTAACCTCCTCCTTCCCTTAGGCGATTTGCCTAGGAATACTATGAAACAATGATAGCATACTATTAAACCACTGCCAAGTAAATTTAGTGTCATGCATAGGGTTCTCAATGAGGTAGCACCCATGACACAATAGTTTATACTGATTCAAACTGGATGCCCCATGTCCAGTGGTCAGTGGAGTTTTATTGTCATGCCCCTAGTGCTCAGAAATTTGGAGTCTAACATTTTTTTCTTCTTTTCTTTGATGTTCCTCCTCTCTTCGTAGGTCTCCTCGGCTCCCCTTACATATCCAACATGTGATGTTTACATGTATAGGTAGTAGGTAGTGGTGTCGTCATGCTTAGTGAAGTCTCCTCCGGCTGGTCGCCCATGTGTTGTCTTGTCCGACTTATGCCACTGTAAAGATGATTCCCTTGCATTAGCGTGTTTGTTGGCTTAGTGCTAGTAAGGGCACTTACAACTGGTGACTTATAAACTGGTTCTAAGCATTTTTTTCATATTTTAGTAGAAGAGAGAAAAAAGCTAGCTCTTGATAAGAGTTAGACTCATATACACATTCTAAAATCATATGATAGTTGTATATGGGGTTATTCATGTAATACTAAAAGTTAGCACTATTGAATAAACTGGCTTAGAAACAGTAACTACCCTATACCATTGCAGGTGCTCCAACTTGCCTATACCATCATTGTAGGTGCCTATATAGAGTCAGGCGTGAGGAACGTTATAACCTGTCAGTCATGTCATCAGCTTTTGTCCTTACGTTTGACTTTTGGTGTTGTGCATGTTGAGGCCGTGAGCAGTTCAAGTCAGACTCCCAGTTAAAGATGACAACGGGCCCGATACCCGACCGGTATTTGATCTATTAGGGGATAGGGATAGAATCATATTTTTACCCGCGGACATCTAAATAGGCAATAATCCATCCCCGACGGGTATAGCGGGTACGGGAACGTTCTCTGTTTATTCGTCCCCGTTACCTGTTGGGGAACCCGACTATTTGAGCTGTCATGCGAGTATTAGGTCTAAAGAAGCTCAACATAGGTATTTTGGTCCAAATCTGAACAATCATATATATAGTTTCTGTATTCTAGGAACCCTAGTTTAATTTTTCCTCACCATCTCCGCCAGCAGCACAAGCACGCCTGCCTCACGAGCGCTCGTGCCCCTCGCTTCCTCAGTTCGGTCTCTCTGCCACCTTTGCTCGTCCTCCTCGCAACCTCGTTCCTTCTCCTCGGCATCTCCGAGACTCTGACACTTATACCCAGGTGAAGAAGAAACGTCTCCGATTGCAAAGCTGCGACCCCAAGTGCCCTTGTTTATCGATGTATACCCGTCTATCTACCGACGATACCAACGAGTACGGAGAGACCCGAGACAGTTAACGGGAGGGGAGGGAGAATTCCGTCTGACGATACCGATGGAACATCCCGGTGCCTACTCCATGACCCCTCGAGCTCTGAGATGATGACCTTGGGGACCTTTTGGATGAGGAGCCATCATTATGGTCGGGGGCCCCGGGACCAGTCGGCCTTGTCTATCCAGCATGGCAACAGGGCATGTTTGATCCGATGGAGTGTCTTGGTATCAAAACTGAAACCTAAACATAAAACCCTAATCAGTCCCCGAACGTTAATTCGGACGAAAATACATCCCTAAAATCAAAACCTGTGGATCTATAAACCTGACGGATAATCCGAAACCCGGGTTAGCCTCTGCAGATCCCTGCCCTCCGCTTCGTTGTGTGCTCACACTACCCTAGATCTTCACATCACTGTTGGTTCAAAAACCGCCTTCACTGCTGGATTTTGAACCGGCAGTGGCATACCAACCATGATGGGGATGAGCTATCACTGCCGGTTATTATAAACCGACAATGATATGAACCGGTAGTGATGTGGTTTCTAGGAAAGCCAAAAAATACATTGAAAAATAGGAAAATTTTGTCACAAGTCACACGATTTTTCGCACGAAAAACACGCGCTTCGTGGAACCACTCCACCTAAATGAGATTTTCGTCTTAGCCATTTTATGTTCATCTGATTTTGAAATGAGTATTTGGACCCTAAACGAATTCAAATGAAAAAAGTTATCAACTACGAAGTTTTATAACTTTTCGAGATCTACAACTTTCATTTTGGTCCGAGGTCGTTTACAAAATTTGAATTTCAAATTTAAGAAATTCAAACATAGTTTTCCATGACAAGATGATTTCAAATGAAAAGTTGTCAACTATAAAGTTTCATAACTTTTCGAGATCTACAACTTTGTTTTTGTTGTTTGTCCATCCGAGGTCGTTTAAAAAATTCAAATTTTAAATTTTTGGAAATTCAAACATAGTTTTTCTTGACAAGATGATTTTAAATTAAAAAGTTGTAAACTACAGTGTTTCATAACTTTTTGGGATCTACAACTTTTATTTTGGTAGTTTCTCCATCCGAGGTCATTTACATAATTTGAATTTCAAATTTAAAAAATTCAAACGTAGTTTTCCTTGACAAGATGATTTCAAATCAAAAAGTTATCAACTACAAAGTTTCATAACTTTTCGAGATCTACAACTTCCATTTTGGTCATTTGATCATCTACTCATCCGACATAGTGGTAGTAACATTGTTCACAAATACATATCCCTCTTATAGTTTATGAAACTATAAGAGATATATGTAAATTTTGTAAACAATGTTACTACCACTTTATTGGATGAAGAAATGAGCAAAATAAATGTTATAGATCTTGATAAGTTCTACAACATCTATGTTCATGACTTTTTCGGTTGAAATCATTTAATGTTCCAAAATGACGTTTGAAGTTGCCATTTTTTGAAATTCAAATATATAAAACATAGTCACATGAAAAAGATGGATAAAATAATAGCTATAACAAAACAATAAATTGATAGAGCATGATTGTAGAAATTTTTAGGAAAAAATCATCAAATTTGACGTTAGTACGAGGGAGAAAGACTAGTTACAAGTTTTAGCCGGAGATTAAAAAGAGAAATCAGAGTTCTTCAACAATTTCAAAGTTTAATTTCAATCAGTATTTTAAAGTAGTAAATGATTTCAAATGAAAAAATTATCAACTATAAAGTTGCATAACTTTTCGAGATCTACAACTTTTGTTTTGGGTGTTTCTCCATCCAAGGTTGTTTGAAAAATTCAAATTTTAAATTTTAGAAATCAAACGTAATTTTTGTTAGATAGATGATTTTAAATAAAAATATTTGGACATCCAAACAATCTCAAATTAAAAAAGTTTGAACTACAAAGTTTTAGATATCGTCGAGTACTAAAACTTTGATATAAAGTTCGTCTTCATCGGACATCATATGAGAAACTTATAAAGTTTTCTTGCAGCATATCACTGTCGGTTCAAGCCACGAACCGACAGTGATAGTAGCAGTGTCGGTTTTTGGCTAAAACCGGTAGTAATGACCCAATATCACTGTCGGTTCTTGGCTCAAACGGACAGTGATATGAGCCTACAGTGAATACCTAAATATCAGTGTCGGTTGAGCTACTATCAGTGTCCTATCACTGTCGGTTTTAGCCAAAAACCAACAGTGATGGGCTATCACTGTCGGTTTCTCAAAATCCAACAGTAATGTCCAATTCTGTAGTAGTGTCGCCTCCCCACGCCCACAGGCTACGTGCGACCGAAAGAGAGGAACGACTGCGGACTCAGAGAGAGAGAGAGGGGCGTGAACGCGAGGGCCGAGGAGTGAGGCCTGCGCCGCCAGGTTGCCGCGTCGGGTGGGCAAGAGCTCGAGCTTCGAGCACTCCTAGAGAGAGAGAGAGAGGTGGCGCGAACGCGAGGGTCGAGGGGTGAGGCTGCGCCGCCGGTCGCCGCGTCGGACAAGGAAGCGCTCGAGCCGTGAGTGGGAGCAGTCGAGCCGCGCCATCGCCCGTCGTGTCGGGTGGGTGCGACTGCGATTGGGACAACCGTGTGAAGGGAGAGGGCTAAGGGATGGATGATTTCAGTTATATACCTAGGGTTGGTAATGGGCTTCTAGTGGGCTGAATTCATTCGGGGCCCCAATGGTGATCCAGGGGTGAAGTTAAAGATCCGCCCAAACCTGCTAGATTTCGGGTATCCGAACACAAAAATCCGTGGGCACAAATCAGACACCGAAACCGAAACCCGCAGACCCAAAATCCATTGATATCTGCCCCGAACTTGACCCAGTACCATCCTTAGTCTATCCCATCATAAAGTGGCCTTTAGTACTTTGGTGATGATACCTACATGATACCTGGTCTCCATGTATATCCATCAGGTGGCAACACCAAGGCCATTGTCATTGGTATCTGCGGTGCCAAATCTCACCGGTACATTCAGTTCAACACAAGTTTTGAAGATTTGCATGTTTAGGTGTCCAAAATTGCATTTTAACAGTTTCATGACCTAGATAATAATGCGAGACAAGTTTAAGGACCGTTGAAAAGAAATACTCATCTGGCTTCACATGTCAGGGACAAGTCATTGCACAGTCAGCATGCCACATGATTGTTTAGTTCAAGTTTTGATGATTTAGACCTCATGTAGTAGGATTAGCAAGTGTAGTTTGACAAAAAAAAAACATTTTGAGAGTATGGAAACCTATGTGAGAGAATACGTGAGAAGTTCAAAGGCCACTATGGAATTTACTTTTTGGTATATATAAAAAGTGCACAAGGTTCTCACACTATTGGGCTTTTGGCACCACTATTTGTGATGAGTTATAGAATCTAAACTTCTACTACAGAGCCTAAGCTTCTAACAACCATAAGCTGATGAATGTACTTGAAACTCTAAAATACCAATTGTTGCATACTTTTATATTGTATATACCATAAGCTGATGAAAGAAACAGAAATATTTACAAACAATGATGGAAAGTAGGTAGAATTTATATTGTACCTTTTATCCCTGAGGAGTTCTATGATTTTGTCGATGTGCTGCTTCATTTCCCATGGTTCATCTGTGAGGAGACACTTTTTATAGTCTAGTTGAAGGAGGATGTTCTTGAAAATCCTCATTATATCAGGATTAAGAGAAACTGAAACAAAAATATGGCAATCAAAATTTTCTTTAAAATCTTGAAGCAATAAATTGGCAAGAGTTGTCTTCCCCAATCCTCCAAATCCAACAATAGAAATTATGTTCGATTGCTGCCTCGATGGTGATAAGCACTCCTGTTCCAAGAGTCGCTTAGCTAGCTCCTTCTTTGGTTTGTCAATGCCAACCAACTCTGTCGCCTTTCTGTACATACCTTCTAAGCGAGGATCAACAGTCACCATAGTTGGCCTTGAAGCAATGTTGTCAATATTGTACCTATCACGACGCTCAGCGACCTTATTGACCTGGTCCATGGTGTCTTTGATAACATTATGGATTTGATGGTTAGTCTTGGCCTTCTTGTACAGATCGGTGGCCTTACCAATGAGCCCCTTGAGGCTGAATGGTTCAGTATGTTCGTGCTCCTTGCAGCGTAACCGAAAGGTATCGACTTCATCTTCGATGTCATAGGAAAGCTCCCTCACATCGCTGGCCCAAATCTTGACCTGCTCATCAAGCTGGTCCGGTGGCACCTCAGCCACCTTGCGGAGGGCTGCGGTCATGCTTGTCAGTTCCTCCTGGAGTTCCTGGATCTCTCCCTTGACACCCTTCTGCAGCTTGTACTCGCCCACCACCAACTCTGCAAGCTTGGGGAGGAGGGTGTTCATGGCTCCCATGACGATGTGCATCTTTGATGACTATTTTCTTTATTTCTTGTGTATATTTTGCAATTTGTGAAGCGTTGGGTTCTAGTGGCCTGCACAGGTCTAGAAAGGTGCGATTAATTAATAAGCCATTGGGTTAATCAATAACACAAGGACCAAGGACCAGTGAAAGAATGGTTGACCATCAAATTAACCTAGCAATTTCATGAAATATCTGAAGAATACAGAAAGTAGAACACCACTTAAAATCAAGCTTGAGGCGTGAGTAAAGATTAGACAATTTTCTCCTTTAGTATGCCAAACTATCAATCGAGATCTACATCCAACCAACAGACAGCAAGGAGCAAGAGCTTTATCAAGTTCTCACCTAATCGATCGCAGCAGATACCATCCAGCCGTGAGAAGCGTGAGCTCTGCCTCCGGCAGCCTCTCAGCTGCTGGTGACCGTCAACCCGCACGAAGACTATACCGTCGCCGCACACACAAGATAAGACCGCTATCGTCACCGGCTAGGCTAGTACCGTAATTGCTAAAAGTACTACTAGTACTACAAAGTGTGAGCTGTCTTTGATTAAGAAATTAAATTGGCTTAGTGGGTGGTGCCGTGCTGTTTTATATAACGACAAGGAATTGCTTAAACTAGTGCAGCAGTGACCTAATAAACAATTGTGGTGGTGTATAATGAATACCATCCATCACCGTATATCTCACTATTTTCTATTATATAAAGGGGACCAATTCAAACAAAACTTGGTACACCCCACATTTGTGTCCTCCACTGACATAACTCACACATTGTGCACCAAGGATTGTGTACCTAGGAATACAACTTCATGGCTCTTAACCCTCTAAAAGGCTTCAACTCGATCCGACATCCATGATTCTTTGGATCATCCCGATGGGCTTCAAAGCTTCATCCCCGCACGCTCCCTCCACCCATCCCCCACGAGCGAAACTGGGTTTGATCCCCCGTGGGTCTGATTTCCCACTGAAAAAGCCAAAAGAAGGTTTCTGTCGCATGAGATGCGCCCCCTCCACCGCCCACGAGGCCGCACGGGCCCCACGACCCTGTTGGCCTGCCCCATCCGCCATAGCACCATTGCCGCTCCATGCTGCTGGACCACGTGGTTGGTGCGCGAGTCTGGCACCCCTCGCTGGCCTGCCCCCTTGTCGCCGACGTGGCCTCTATCCACGATAGCCGTCTCTTATTTTTCGATTTTGTGAAAATGGAGGATGGTGGAAGGAATAGAAATGAGAACATAGTCATTCTTGCAAATGTGCAAGAGAGAAAGAAAAGGTGGGAGGGTAAAGATGGATTTTGTTGAAACCTAGGGTTCCTAATGCAAAATTTCTTTTTTTTTATTTTTCTTTTTTCGCATGGGCCTTTTCCTAGTGGGCCTCAGATGCATGGGCTGAATCCGGGCGCTTGTGTTGAGTGGGCCGAAGCTGGCCCATTGCAGGCCTTTTTTTATCTTTTTGTTTCCTTTTTCCTTTTTCTAGCAAAACTGATCTTCCAAAATCCATAGAAAATCACGGAAAATCACAAAAATGCTATGAGAGAATATAGAGTCAGGGTATTATTTTAGATCGAATATAAAATATGTGTGAAATGGTCCTGTGTTGAATTCGAGCAGGGCTTGAATTCAACTCATCTTTTAATTTATTTGAAAAAAATTGTTTAAGAAAATTTCCTTTACTATGGCTAGGAGCCTACGGTACGCTAGATACTCACGTTCTAGGGTTTCCCCTTGGCAGGCAGCGGTTGGTGGGCCTTGGTGGGCCAGCGGGAGCATGTGTGCCGCAGCCTAGGTGGAAATGGAGAAGGGCTAGCAGGGTGCCTGCCTTGGGCCTTTTGGTTGGGGATGCAGCTAGGTTATGCCGTGTGGAGGAGCCGATTGGGCCGCACGGGTGGCTGGGGAGGGAGTAAAAGATGGGCTTGAAGGGAGGGAAAAAAGAGCGATTTTCGTTGCAATAGGAAGGTGCTACCACAACCATTTTAGGATGATTGTGTTGCAATTGGTTGGGAGTATTGCCACGACACTTTGGAGTTGCATTAGTATTGACTCTCATTGCAATTATTTGGTGCCACTGCAACCATATTGGATTTGGTTGCTGTTGCTTGCCACTATTGTCACGTTTGTTTTGGGTGGCAATAATCTTCAGTGGTGTTGCAATAGATAGGTGGCTATGGCAAAAGAATGATGAGCGGGTCCCTTGTGTCAGATGCTATCAAAAAGATCTGAGGATTCCTGCCGGAGCATATGCAAAAAAAGCAGGTCCTCATAAATGAGATGAGCCCTCGAATCAAAAGTAGCAGGCCTGATTTGATAGCTCCTGGAGTTGCTCTAACAAATTAGCAAAATAAGAACAAATTGGACGCATTTAAGAAGATAAGAATAACCTAAAACAATCGAGTTTAACGCTTTTTTCGTGTTGCAATAAAACGTACCAAAGACATCTTTAGACCCCTTTTGACCAAACTCCTTAAGCTTCAGCTACGCGCTATAATACTAGAGGAGCCACGAACCATGGCTTCTCCTGGATCTACGCTCATTTTGTGAGAAGAGAAAAAAACGGTTTCTATGAGCAATACTGCCACAATGCTAGAGTAAAAGACGTGGGAGCTTAAAAAAACTGTGCCAAACTATCTTTTAGCGTTGGATGGAGGGATGAGCAGCTGAGATTCTTGAAAGCTACATCCGGCCCAACCTTTGGACCAAGTTGTGACATAAAACTTCTTTAGCGGTAACATGTCAGTTGCCCACTTGTTCAGTGTTGCGTCAAAGTCAACACTCTTTTTTTTAGGCACAAAATTAAATTCAATAATTGAGCCTCGAATGTATACATATATACTCTGTGGTGGCTATGGGGTTAACGCCACGAATGGATAAGCAAGCTAAGCACCACTGAGAGTATTTACTTGCTGAGTTCGGAAGTTGTGATGGAGACGGAGGCGGCTCCGAGCAGCAGCGGAAGCAGATGGTCACGGGTGGCTTCATCCCTCCCTGTCAGGAACGTGCAAGACCTCGCGGCATGTCCTGAAGAGCTGACAGCCAAGACTCTCGAAAGGTACATCCGGCCGGACATTCAAAACCATGAAGTTCTAGTTGAGAAATCCAGCGAGGTTCCCGTGATCGACCTTGACAAGCTCTTCAATCCCTGTTTTGTGGAAGAGGAGGTTGCTCGCCTCAGGTTTGCTTGCGAGGATTGGGGATTTTTTCAGGTACGTAGTTAATTTACTTGTGACAAGATGAGCCAGTAAGTATTGTTCGGTGTGGTGGGGGTTGAAGAGGGTTGAGGGGGATTAAATCCCCTACAAGTCAGAAACCCCTCTAATCCTTTTTGGGAGGGGGATTAATCAAACTAGGCCTAACTGTTGAAAACATAGCTTATGAGGCCTTCTTTGAAATACATGAATTTTTGTTTTGTGCCCACGTTCTTCTTATGAAAATGTATTGATTTTTGTTAAATTTCTCTGTGCCAAAGGAGCCCTTAATTATCTTACCTATGTCAAACTTGTTTCTGATATCATTGTTTATTCACTTCTAGCAGGGGATCCAACAATTTTTGCTCTATCTTAAATTCAAAAAGCGTGATATGAGATATTAGCCTACTAATGTCAACTTCTCCGCCTCTCACAGCTTGTAAATCATGGAATACCAGACGAGATCATCACAAATATAAGAAGTGACATTCAGAGTTTCTTCCAACTTCCTCTGAAGGTGAAGTGTGCCTATGCACAGGTTCCAGGAAGCCTTCAAGGCTATGGCCAATCGTTTGTTGCGTCAGAAGGTCAAAAACTTGACTGGTGTGACAGGTTTGCCATCATAGCCCAACCGCCTCAGGTCCGTGATATGAAATATTGGCCTACTCAACCTCATACTTTCAGGTCAGCATGTTTAAACTGCAAGGATCAAGAGAAAATATATGTACTGATCGACTGCTGAGTTTAGACATTTCTCTTTACATATAGTATGGCGCGTAATTTAACTATTTAATCATTCATGTCCTCTTGTTTTTTTTTTGGCTGTGGCCAACTGGTTATCCTATGAGCCTTAAGCTCCTAACCTTCTGAGTTAAACATAATGGTACTGCTTCTTCCCATACATTTGCATTGGCCCTCTAGGGATGACATCAACGCAAAATGAATATTGGACTAACATCAAACTTATCGGTCAACTTCATTCACTGACCACACAACCATTTAAAAGCTTTTAATTTTGATTCATGATATACATGCTGGCATTTTTATCTTAGAGTGATATATATTTATTCAATAAAACCATAGTAGGGAAGTTAAACAAGTCCCATTTTATTTTTCTTAATTCTTCAGATATTTTTTCTTTCTTAATTCTTCAGGTATTTTAAAACTTACTAAATCAATCGTTATGTTAGTTGTATCTATATGCAACTTTTTGAGCTCATACATATATTCAATGATGCACTAAAGCTACTACAAAAATTTTGGCATACATGATTTATCTAGATGTATTATTGGTCTATAAAAGTTGGCATAAAATGGGGATCTCCTAACATGGGGTCTTTGAGCATTACTGAACTCCGTGACTAGGGCTTGATCCCGAAGACCTATAATCTCTACGAAAATCAATCATCAAGCCACAAGTATTTACCCCACGTTAGCTTTGTTGAAGGGGATCGCCCGCCCTAAGTCTAGCCCTAAACAAACATAATAGAAGTTGTACATCAATATCATTGTTGTCAAATATGTTTAAATATAATCTTGAATAAAGATATAAAGAATTACTAGAGCAAAAAGATCAAGGTGACTTTTCATGACAAAATAGCATATCCTTTTATGGTTAAATACATAGGATCAAATATGCTGAAATAAGGGATGAGTCAAACTACCTACCCTCAGTTTTAATAAGAGAGACATTCACAACTTCACAATTTCCATGCACTTTAATGTGTGTCATTGAATTAAGTAGTAATAATATGCATTTATTCTTTTTTGTGATGCCAGGAAATCTATTAATGACTACTCTTCTGAGTTGATGAAAATTGTTGGTTCTGTTGTTCACTTCATTGCAAAAACATTAAATATTGATCTCAAACTGATGGATGACAAATATGTGTCTCAAGTTTTGAGGATGAATTACTACCCTCCATGCATGACCATGGCCGAAAAGGTATTGGGTTTCTCCCCACATTCAGATGCATCTTTTCTAACCCTCCTTTTAGAAATTAATTCAGTTGAAGGCCTTCAAATTAAAAGGCACAATGCATGGACCATAGTGAAACCAAATCCTAAAGCATTGCTGGTGAATGTGGGTGACTTTCTTGAGGTATGAAATCATTTTAGAAAATTATGTTTGTCAAAGATATTCTAACTAGATGATGTATTATCTTCTTAAATTACTTATGGAATTATAGGAAAACATTAACCACTATTTGATAAATATATCACAACTTAAATAAAATAATCTTATATGTACCCTTTTTTAGACATTAATGCACGTTTACTTTAAATATAAAAGGTAATGCATCTTGCAAAAACATTGTTCATGTGTGCTTGCATTTAAGTTGTGCCTACCGGTTACGTGAATGGGCCATGTTCATAAATTGTTTCTACAAATGTTTTGTCTACAACCTTGTGTTGAACTTCAAACAATGCTTCCATCACTAAAAGATCACCCTAGTGTGAAGGCGTGGGAATGGATTGAAATCCATGTCCATATCAAAGGGATACATGGCATATCCATATATGAGGATTTAAGAGACAAATCCAGTCAAGTGAAATTAAAGCTGCAGAATTTCCAATCCAATTTAGTCACCTCAAGTTTGAAGTCCATCCAAATTATCCAATTAGCCAACAGCTTTGGGTGTGTTAGGTTGCTTTCATATGGCAACACACTGAGTGGATGTAGTGACCTAAAAAGAAGAGTGTTTAGTTGGTTGCATGGGCATAAGTGTGCAGCGAGGTAGAAGGATAAGAGGATAAGGATGTCAATCACTTTATTGCAAGTGACCATCTAGAGCGAGACGTTGATGGATGTAGCACCACTGAACTCCATTCGATGCAACTAGCGCCCGGACGCCCGATTTCAGGGGCGCGTCCGACGCACCTAGTCCACGTATGTTTCGATCCCGACCGCGGCTCGTCCTCCCGCCGCGCCCCACGGGACCACCTATCCGATGCAAATAGAACGAGCGCGCCCCCGCGTCTAAAAACGAGCCCCCCCTGCGTGTGGCCCGTTCACCGCTGCGCCGTCGTGCCTCGTCGCGTCGCCATCCCCTGCACGCCCGTTGTCGTCCACGCCCATCCCCACAATGCTCCATCACCTTGCAAACACGGAGCAATGCGAGATGCAAACATCAGAATATTACTTGTTTTCAACATTAGAACAAGTCTACTGCATCAGAACAAGGCGACTGTAATAACAGAACAAAGCTGCTGCAATGCAAGATGCAAGATCAGAAAAAAAAGAGACTAATACAACAAAGAAATATTACTTGTTGCAACATCAGAACAAGGCTACTGCAACGACAGAGCAAAGCGCAATGTGAGAAAGCAACATCAGGAAAAAAGACTAATACAACAAAGAAATATTACTTGTTGCAACATCAAAACAAGGCTACTGCAATGCGAGATGCAACATCAGAAACAAAAAAAGAGACTAATGCAACAAAAAAATATTACTTGTTGAAACAGCAAAACAAGGCTACTGCAACAGAGCTCGTCGGAACCCTAGCCACCGCCACATCCCTCAGATACAGAGGAGGAAGAGGAGGAGGAGGCTCAGATCCAGAGGAGGAGGAGGAGGAGGAGCTCAGATCCAGAGGAGGAGGAGGGCTCAGATACCTTGCCGGAGTTGCCGCCGTCGCCCTCATCTCCAGTGGGGGTCGCATGGAGGTCACGGAGGGAGGGAGGGGCGGTAGTGACCTGGCGCACGGGCGCGGCGGCACGGAGAACGGTGCGCGACGGGGCAGCGGAGTCGGTGTGGCGGGCACGGGCCGGAATGGGAATGGGTGGAGGAGTCGAGCGGAGAGCGACGGATAAGGTGCTGAGGCGCGCGGCGGTCGATCGAGTCATGCGGGGTCCGTCCAGACGGGATGGACGCCCGCACGGTATCATTATCGAGCTCCATTTATTACTCATCTTGCCTATTCCCAATTCTACTGACACCACACAAATGGGAGAATTCTAAACCTCTATCTCTTGACTCATATTCCCTTCTCCCATTTCTTCCAACAATTAGACAATAAATTCAATCCCAGTTCTATAGACAATAGTAGAAAAGGATTTTTCATGATGATATTTGGAAAGGGGTTTGTGCTCTATGCCCTAATTATATTTTACAATATAGTGCACTATATTTATTTAGATATATGATTACTTTTTTGAATAATAAATGATGGACTAACTTGCTATCCCATTTGTCTTATTTTGTTTATTGGATGTTTGTAGATTGTGTCAAATGGAAACTACAAGAGTGTTGAACACAGGGTTACAATAAATGCCAATCAAGAACGGTTGACGATATCAGCATTTCATATTCCATCACTTGATGGAGTAGTTGCACCTGTGACAAGCATCGCAGAAGAGAGGATCCTATACAAGACAATGGGAGTAGAAGAGTATTTAAAAATCTTTATGTCAAACAAACTGGAAGGGAAGAGAGCATTGGATCATGCAAAGTTATCATAAAAGAATGAAGATTTCTCCTAGGTGGGCCAAAGTGGTTGCTTGTAAGGGACTAGAACTATACAAAGATATGCAACTCTTCTAGGTGTTAAAAAATAATGGTTTATCTCTATATATTTTCGTCATTCTATAAAAGGTTGTCCGGCATGCCACATTGTTCATGTTTGGCTTTAATGGTTCATGTTTATCAAGACTTCCATATTGTTGTTGCACTATGACAGAAACACCAATCTCTTACACCTTTTATCACTATGGTAAATTTAGAAGTGATAGTGGTAACACATCGTCACTGTATGTTGGTAACACAAACTGATAATCCATCTAAGAAGAACCAAATAATGGCATTAAATGTTACCAATGTCTGTTCATATAACTTAAATGACGCCTTAGAAAAAAAACGATACTATTTAGGTATCATGTCAATAAAGTGAGTTCAATGCAGTTGATCGTGATGGCATGTTTGATAACACTTCCTGTACATTACACCAAGCCAATAACTAAAATAAACAATATCAATACTTTTTAAATTCATTGATTAGTTGATGACTTTTTTCTCCATGACTCCTAGACTAAAGATGTATCGTGCTAGGCCCTGTTTGTTTTAGTTTTATTGCATATTGTCGGTGCGAAAAGTGACCAACAAGTAAATATTTATAGTTTTGTCGTGCGATGTGATCGGATGTGGCCTAGCATGCAATGACGTAGAATTTATATTGGTTCAGGCAACGTACCTTACGTCCAGTTTCAGTCGGTCGGTGACTATTCCTGAGCCCAGATGCTTGAAGTTTGTTGTGGGGTTATAAACGGGTAGGAATGAGAAGGGGGTGTTAAAGGCCCGATCGGACTCTGAACTGAATGGAGGAGAGTGACAGGTGCTCTAACGTACACTAAGTATTAGGACGTATGATCCATGTAGCTTTAGAGTTCTAGAGCTATTGAGCTATTTGAGTTCTCAGATCCTTGAGTGCTCGAATCGTCTATCTTCTCTTTTTTGGAGGAGAGCCAGAAAGCTTTTTAGGAGAGAGCTCATCCCCTTTTATAGTCGAAGGGAATGGCCTTACAAGTCAGAGAAAGAGAGAATAAATAAGTGTGCTACCTAGTCTTGTTGTCCACGATGTCGAGTATGAGATGGTCGTCGGCGCCCACAATACTGTTTATGTTCGGACACATCTGGCAGGCTCTACCATGTTCGCCTGGTACGGCAAACGTCGGCGCCTACAATACTGTTTGTGCTCTGTCACGCCTAGAAGGTTGCATAGTGCCCATCTAACATGGCCTGGTGGCACCGTCCTGCAGGTGCGCAGGGCATGGCAGAGTATGGTCCTCGGTATTGCGATTGACTTGAGCGCCTTACCTTATCTGCTCCGCCTGATCCCTAGGCCTTCACCGAGCGGACGTCCTCGATCAGTCATTCCCAGTCGGCCCCAACCGTGTCGGTCGGGGAAGAGCTGCGAGCAGAGGTCCGACGTATCTCCGGTCATAAAAGGAGGCCAGAGTCGGACTATGGTCCCACTTTGGCCAGGACTTCCGGTCAGGGACCGGATCGTTGTCCTAGCCTATCATTATGTATCTAGGCCGGCCTGGGAGGCGAGCGTTGTTGCTATGCCATCTACTGGGTTGAGTTTTTGTAGGGAAGCGGGTCTATTGGGGATCCTGGGTTTATGAACCCGACAGGAGCCCCTGAGCCCTTTTGGGACTTTTGTGAAGTCGTGAAGGGGTTGTTGACACTCATTTCACGAGCGCACCCGGTGGGTGTAAGATTGTGGGTCGCCGTCGGATGAGACGGAACACGAACCCGAGACATCGAGCGAGATGGAGCATGAATCGTGGCCTAGGGGGTTGGGTGAGACGGAGCGCAAACCCAAGTGTCGGGCGCCAACCCAAGTGTCGGGCACGGCCGAGGGGTCGGGTGAGACATAGCACGAACCCAAGTGTCGGGCGCCAACCCAAGTGTTGGGTGTGGCCGAGAGGTCGGGCAAGACGTAGCATGAACCCAAGTGTCGGGTGCCAACCCAAGTGTCGGGCGCGGCTGAGGGGTCGGGCGAGACGGAGCGTGAACCCAAGCATTGGGCGCGGCCGAGGGGCCGGGCGAGACGGAGCGCGAACCCAAGTGTCGGGCGTCAACCCAAGTGTTAGGCATGGCCAAGGGGTCAGGCGAGACATAGCGCGAACCCAAGTGTCGGGCGCCAAACCAAGCGTCGGGCGTGCGGCCGAGGGGTCGGGCGAGACATAGGGCAAACCCAAGTGTTGGGTGCCAACCCAAGTGTCGGGCATGGCCGAGGGGTCGGGTGAGACATAGCGTGAACCCAAGCGTCAGGGCGCCAACCCAAGCGTCGAGCACGGCCGAGGGGTCGGGTGAGACGTAGTGTGAACCCAAGTGTCGGGCGCCAACCCAAGCATCGGGCATGTGGCTGAGGGGTCAGGTGAGACATAGCACGAACCTAAGCATCGGGTGCGCGGCTGAGGGGTCAGATGAGACATAGCGCAAACCCAAGTGTCAGGCACGGCCGAGGTGTCGGGTGAGACGTAGCGCGAACCCAAGTGTCGGGCACGGCCAAGGAGTCGAGTGAGATGGAGTGCCAACCCAAGCGTCGGGCAGTGCAGTCGAGGGGTTCGTCTAGTTTCGTGCGTGACCCTAGTCCATGGATTTCCACAACCAGAGGGGTTGAGCTAACATCGCTTGCCTCGATGGCTCGAGTGATGCGCTTGGTGAGCTTAATAATGGGTACGCCTGAGTGGAATCTGGGTCCGTCGTTCATAACGGGGTCAGCATAGCCCTCATGTGGCATTCCACTGCTCCTTAACCTGCCTCCCGGTAGATGCCCTGAGCTATTTCGGAAGACCAACTTCAAGTGGCCTGCTGGCCTCCCCTCAATGGAGATTCTGTGGGCATGGCTCGAGGTTATGTTCGAACGAGAAGGTCGAGATGACCCTATCTGCTTCTAAGTGGATCAGGCGAGGACCACTGGGGACTCATCTGCATGTTTTTCTCCCCTAGCTCTATTTGACATGAGGCGACCTCGAGCCCTTTGCGGGCTAGCCTTCGAACCCTAGGTCGGTCGTCGCTCATATCGAATGAGACGACTACCGCTTTGTAATGCAATACAAAGCGTTGTGATGCAACAATTGCATATGCAATGCTTGGATGTATGGGATGAATATATGGATGAATGTATGAATGCATGCATGAGAATGGATGAATGAATGATCATGCACTAGAAAATAAAAAGGGGTTTGGTAAAGTTACCTCGATGGCTCAAGTGATGGGTTTGGAGAGCTCCTATCGGATATGTCCGAATGGGATCCGTGTCCGTCGTTCGTGACGGGGTTGGCATAACCTGCATGGGGCATCCCACTGCTCCTCACCTGTCTCCCGGCAGCCGCCCAATCCATCCGATTGACTCAGGTGACCCATTGGCCTCTCCTCGATGGAGATTTCATTGGTGGGTCTTTCCAAACCCTGCATGGGAAGGCAGAGGGTCGTTTATGTGTGGTTGCGCCTTGTTTCCCTCACCCAGGTTGTGGTAGTGGTGGGCCCTGCCTAGGCCACATCCCATTATCCAGGCGACGTTTGGTCGAGCAGGGAGCGTCCCATTAGCCAGGGGCCATGTCCCGCTGCACGCCTTTCTACATTAAATAGGGGGAAGGGAGAGGATTTTCCTCCCGTTCTTTCGCCTTCCTTCAACCGCTGTTGTTCCTCCTTCCTCCTTTTTGCCAATTCTATTTGTATGCCACGGCGGTTTCTAAGAGGGTAGAGCAATGGAGAGCAGAACTCATAGATTCATTTGTAAATCCGAGGCGTGATGTCAAACTAGAGGCCTTCTAATGTGGATGAGGAGGTATTGAGCGCCTTCACCGAGAAGGGGCTGCTCCCATCAAAGGAGGTGGTGCAATGAAGGGCTCCTATGGTGAGGGAGGTTGTTCCACAAGCCGTTGCCTTCCATGAGCATGGGCTTGAGTATCCTACGCACTAGTTCCTATGCAGGCTACTCAGTGAATGGAGCCTAGAGTTGTAGCACCTAAACCTAACTAGGGTACTGCACATCGCCGACTTCGTCACCGTTTGTGAGGCCTTTGTCGGGATGGAGCCGCACGTGGACCTCTTCTGATGGATCTTCAGTGGGCGAGCCTTGTCTGAGGGGAAGCCGGCCAGAATCGCGCCGGTTAGGGGATTTGCCTTGTAGAAAAAGCCAAAACCGTCGGTCCCCTACCCTGCATACTCCCCCTATGACTCCAACCAGGGGTGGCACGGTGAGTGGTTCTACATCAGAAACCCGATGGAGGCGCCATTCCCAATGTTCACCGGAAAAAGGCTAGAGAGGAGGGAAAGCTGGTCGTGGGGTCCCGTCGGTCGACAGAACAAGTTAGAGGTTATCGAGACAGAGCATCATAGGCTTGTGCAGCATGGCCTCGATGGGTTGCGGGTCTTCCATACCTTCTTCCGCCGTTTGGTCGCCCCATTGGTGGAGAGAACACCGCTGATGTGGGAATACTCTGGCCCGGTGGATCCTGACCATGCATCGCTGGAGGAGTCACCAAAGGATGAAGTCTAGAGTCATCTTGATCAGGTGCTGTAGTTGAGAGATAAAGACTCCCTCAAAGGGACGTTTGGTCCCCTTCATGCCGCGAAGCTGTCTAATTTGGTATCCCCCCTCTTTTTTCCTATGACCTTTTTTTCTTGTTCTTCTTGTTTTGATTGATTTCGAGTTGCCCATTTTGAAGGGACTCGTGGGCTATAAATCCTGGCTGCATCTTCCAAGAGGGTTAGAAGGTGTGGCTCGACAAGCTACCTAGAGGGAGGCCACACTTGCTAAGAAGAAGAAGAAAGCCGAGAAGGCCCAGAGGAGGTTCGATAAGGAGAAGGAGATCAACCAGCAGGTCCAGAGGGCAAGAGCTAGAGCAACATGGAGGTGGAGCATGAGTCGGAGGAGCCCACGGAGATGGGTGATGACACAAGTGCCTCAGAGGATGAAGGAGTTAGGGGCGCTGTTGTGACCTCGGTGGAGCATTATGAGCCCATGGCTGCATTCGTCAGCGGCAGGCATGATGTGGAGATGTGTGGCGACGTTCCTGAGCCAAGAAAGCACGCCACAAGCGAAGACACCGCCCTCGAATGAGAGGCAAAGCGGATGCGGTCGCCATGCCCCTCGGAGGCATTATCGGCTTCATGCCCTCCTACTCCAGGTGTGGTGGAGCACATCGGTCGGTCGGGGGACATGATCATTCCCCTATGTCTTTGGGGTCAATGCGTGTATGCGACCCCCAATGGGGAGATGCCCCGCTAGTTGCTTCAGTGGTTTTGCCATGAGCTGGCGGTCATGGCCATTCACGAGCCGATCGGGGGACCAACTATCGGGTGGCTCCTCCCTCAGCCTATGCAAGGGGCATGGGTCGTGACCTATGAGCGATCCTCATCTAGTTAGCTTGTCATCATCTGGTTGGGGCTTCAGGGCTCTGCCGCTTTCATCTAAGTATGCATTCATGCTCCCTTTTATTCTCATAGTTGAGTTTTTGGGTGTGACTAACTTGTGCTTGTTTGACAGCAGCCAGGGGCTGGCAAGTCTAGGAATCTCCCCACCTCTCATGCGAGAGGAGTGGACAACTAGCCTACAGCGGGTCACGATGAGCGATGGAGGAAGCTGGTTGGTGGCGACGTGACCTTCCTTACTAGGGGTTGTGTCTTCCTAGCCGATCACGAGCACGGCGGCAGCGGTGGCGATAGTGATGGCGGCGATCCTCGTGGTGATGACAGAGGTCGGGTCGGAGGTGGTGACTCTTATGGTCCCTCCCCCAAAGGCTACAGAGGAGGAGAGGAGGGAAATCAGGCTCCCTGCCTCACCCGACGAAGGAGCACATGGTTCACCCGCCTGGTCAGAGCTAGAGGGGTCTAGAGGAACCATGGCCAGGCCGGAGGTAGTGTGTCTGCTAGTGGGCCATGGAGTCCTAGTGGTGGAAATCCCCTACTTCGGTGAGGCAAGCACTGGGGTGGAGCCACCAACCATCCTGTCATCATGGGAGTTGGTGATGATCTAGTCGTCGCATGATACTGCAATGGCTGGATCTTCCAGTGGGTCGGGGGTGACCCATGAGCTGGTGTGGCATTGCCTCGGCGAGCTAGGAAAGGCTTGGTTTGTCCTTTGTGATGAGGAGGAGGTGATTGATCGGGTTGTGACCCTTGACGGAGTTCCCCTTACTATCATCTCTAATAGAGGGTCAGTTTTGTTCTCTCATTTCTGGGAGCAACTACAGCAATGCATTGGTACTCGTCTCCTCAGAAGTTTAGCATATCATCCACAAACTAATGGCCAAATAGAAAGGGTGAACCAGGTACTCAAGGACATGTTGAGAGCTTGTGCCATCTCTTTTCCTGAGAAGTGGGATGAATGCCTAAAGTTAGCTGAGTTTTCTTACAATAATAGCTATCAAGAAAGCATTCGTATGGCACCATTTGAAGCTCTGTATGGAAAGAAATATAGGACACCACTTAACTGGGTTGAAGTGGGAGACCATGGATATTTTAGACTTGATTTTATCAAAGAAGCTCGAGAGCAAGTCAGCGTTGTTCAGAGTCATTTGAATGCAACTCAGAGCCGACAGAAAGCTTATGCGAACAAGCGAAGAAGGCCTTTGTAGTTTGTAGTTAGGGATCATGTGTACCTCAAGGTGTCTCCTATGAGAGGGGTGCATCAGTTTGGTGTCCGCGGCAAGCTAGCCCCTCGATATGTGGGTCCTTACAAGGTTTTAGAGTAGTGTGGCCCAGTTACTTATCGACTCTAGCTCCTAGATTTTTATCAGCGGTACACAATGTGTTTCACGTATCATAGTTGAAGAAATGTTTGTGGGTCCCTGATGAAGCGGTGGAAATTGAAGAACTTCCTCTCCAGCCTGACTTGACGTATATTGAGCATCCTATCAAGATCTTGGACGAAAAGGAAAGAGTGACCAGGAGCAATATGGTGAAATTCTACAAAGTTCAGTGGCAAAACCACTTGGAGGATGAGGCCACGTGGGAACAAGAGAGCTATATCTTGAAGCATTACCCTCATCTTTTTTTTGGTTCGCCAAGGTAGTTGTCCATGTTGAAATGTTTTTCTTATCTCCTTTCCTACACTAGGCACATGAATCTTGGGACAAGATTCTGTTTTAAGGGGGGGTAGATTTGTAACACCCTTGGTGTTACACTGTAAATCTTTTGCTAAAACATGTCATGAGCATCAAGGTTATGTGATAGTGTATGTAATATAGTGTGTAAATCAATTTATGCAACTTAAAATGACCTACGGAAATGCATAACGAAAGGTTGTTTGTGACGCATGAAATTATCAAGTAACGTTGTTCGTGAATTTTTATTGAGCGAAAACACTATAGAACGTATATACGGAACTTTAGTAAAATTGGAAGTATGAACTTTGTAGATGGCGATGAAATACCGTCGGTGGAGAAAGGAATTCACTAGCTAGCATACCTAATAGCTTGGAAACCGAAGTTGACGCGAATCCGAGCAAGACTTAACCAAATTTCTTAAGTCGGAAAAGGGTTTGACAAGGCCAAGTTTGGCAATTTTTGTAGAAGAATCGGGTTAAGGAGTGATGGGGTATTAGGGTTTGTTTTAGTAGCCTAACATGCCCTCTTGAGTATAGAATAGGTGGTTTGGTGTTTGAAGTAACGAATTTGATTTTTGGGGGCGCTTTCAAAATCATGCAAGGCATGTTTCCGGCCGGTGTCAGCGACTGGGCGCGATCACCATGCCTCGGCTCGGCGTTGCAGCGCTGGTTTGCCCGACGCGTGCGCACACCACCGCGTAGGCCCTAGCCACCGCTGCCCTATCTCGTCTGGACTGTCGGGCCTGCCTCTGGCCACAATAAGCCGACTGCACTGCTGGCGTCGTGCTGCTGGCCACTGCCACCCGCTACCACGCTGCTGCTGCCCATTTCAGCCATCGCACTGCATGGCTCTGCCACCTTGTGTTCGCCTGTGCGGGGCTATTGTGCATGTGGCCGCACTTGGCCTACTACGGATAGCATGTGGCCTCTGCCTGCACCACCGTGCCATAGGCACCGCCATCTCGTCACCGTACTGCCTCACGCTGTCGTCGCCGCACCACAGCACATGCACGTTCCTCTACGCCGCGTCGCCACGTCGGGCACACTGCATGAACAAGCGCGTGGCACCCCCATGTGCCGCTGCTCTACCTAGCGTCCATGTCCCGCCAAGGCGACACAGCGCCCGCTGCGCATCATGCCACTACCTCTGCCATCCTTGAGTTGCCCACACATGCAGCTGTTCCCCATGGCATCTTTGCCCTCTTCCATTTAGTAGCAAGCGCCACGCTGCGCCCCTAGTCACCTCCGCCTTAAATGGCATTGTGCCAGCGTCACCGAGCCACGCCTAAGCTAGCTCACAGCGCCAGGCCGCTTCTAGAGTAATTGCGCTCGCCTGTGACTCTAGTGAGAACCTAGCTACCCGCCAAGATCGCCCACTGCTACTGTCGTACCATGTCGAGCCCCAATTTGAAGATTCCCCGTCGTCAGTCATCCTTAAGACCGAACGGTGGCACCCTCGCAATTCACCTCGCACCATCCACCTCCATCCAATACCTTGGCACTATGTATTCACCTTGATCCCCTCCACCCCTCCGCGCACCTTAGCCTAGCCGCTATCGGCCCACCTTGGTCGCTTACGCGACGGTGTCACTATAGAGCGCCGCCGCATCCCACCGTCGCATGTGGCCAACTTGGTTTAGGGATTCCTAGCCAAATCACCACCACAACAGCAACAAGGGTATGCTAGGGGTGCTCTAGAGCTAGCTATCTCATCCCACTGTGGTTTTGGGTGGCCGGTGTGGTCGCGTCACCGCCGTGCTTGGCCACGCGTCGTGGCCACCGCTCCCACGAGCTCTACCTCCCCTGTAACTTTGGCTAGGGTAGGCGCTTGGGATGAGGGTGTTGTTCGGGTCGCTAGCGGGGGCGGGGAGAGGCTAGGAAGGCTAGCGTGGTGGCCCAGTGCCGTCACCGCCGAGCCGATGCACGCGGGGTGTGCTTGAGGACCTGGTCGTTGTGAAGATAGAATGTTCCGAGGGTTTGATTGCTTAAGTCCAGACTATAGGAATAGTGTTGTGGACTGCGTCTTGATTCGATATTAGCTCAAGGTCGTTTTCGCAAAATGACTGGCGCACGCGAGCCTCCCCATCATGGGCCGTTGCCGCGTAGTTGGGCCGTGCCACGTGGGCCGCACTGCTGGGTCACGTGTGCGCGCGCTGTGTGGGAGTGGGCCAAGCCGCTCGTGCGATGGGCCATGCGGGTGGATT
>NW_027097798.1:0-20000 GCF_019320115.1 Miscanthus floridulus | reverse complement strand
CGGTTTTTCATTTTTCTAGGGAATTAGTAAATGTTAATTCAATTTAGTTTTGAGCTGATCTTTGTAAAATTATAGTAAATTTTGTAGGTGTCCAAAAATAGTGAAACAAAATTTATTAGGTTCACAAAAATATTGTCTATCTGTTGGTGTAGTTAGTTTACCATTATCTATGATAATGATAGGTTCATTAATTCATTTAGGAAAGCTTAGTATTATTTAGCTTAATATTTGTAGGAATTTTTGTGGTAAATCGGTGATAGCTTTAGCCATGAAATTTTTACAGTGGTTCATTTGATTATTATGTGCTCACAGTAATTTTTATAGCCCTAGAGTAGGTTGATGAATAGCATAGCTAGTACCCCTTGTTTTATCATATGTAGAGTAAATCGATATTAGGAATAGGGATGCCTTTAGTTGCTAAGATGATGCATGCAATGTTTCATACCTAGTTAGTGGTAATAATAGGTAACTTAGCATCTTAATTGGTAGAGCTAGCTTAGTAGCTGATAAATGTATTTTATTTTAAGAATTGTTGTTGCCACTATTATTAAGTGTTGCATCATCATTTCATGCATGTAGATAACGAGTTGGTAGAGTTCATGTCTACGGACGAACAGAACTATGAGGAGGAGATTCTCGTACAGGAGGGAGCCCCGGAGCCATTAGTTGCTGACTTTGTTGACACCCTGCCTACCCAAGGCAAGCCCCGATGCATAACCTTTATTTTTGAATGATCACTGAATATATATATATGATGTGCATTTACGTATAGGTATTTTATAGAAACAACATGCATAGATAAACTTACCTATGAGTTCTACTAGTATAGGTTGAGTAGCTGCTACGCTCAGGATTTCGGTAGCATGAGTAACCTATCGTTACTCATAATAGGTGATAAGAGGTTGCTCATGATAAAATGGTGGAAAGGAAACTGGAGACCAGGCAGGGATATGGTTTGGATATTGGTGGATATAAGAGGTTGTGTCCTACGGCCAACAGGGCATAGCTTGGTTACACTTTTTCCCTATCTGTGTCGGTTAAGGACCGATCATTGCATTCGATTCTAGGCAAGTCACAGACTTATTATTCTGAGCACATACCTGTGTATGGGCGCAGAGAAGGCTTGTTGCTCTCTTGTCATGGGTTCCGGTTCTTTCCGGACTGACTGATTGGAGGCAGGGATGGTGGAGATCTAAGCACCGCACTGAGTCCAAGACTCAGGAGCGGGGGCTTGGAGTCTAAGTTTGGATGAGGACCTGGACCCCATGATAGGAGAGTGGTGGGTTGGTCCTACTTCTGCCTAGGGTACAAGCGAGGCGTGTGTTTTGGGGTACCTAGCTGGGCACATTGATTCATGAATCACCGACATTCTGGTACGGCTTGTCTACAGTCTAGCACCGTAGTAAGAACTAAAAGATGAAAGGTGATGAAATGGAACTGTTTGTTTAACTCTTGCTTGAAAGTAGAACAGATGGTTACGTAGAATGGCTAGATAATGAAATAATTATGACTGCCAATAATAACATAAATAAGAATTCACTATTAGTATTGCTTTCTATAAAAAAGAACCCAAAAAACCATAAAGTTTATCATATCCCTTGTAGTCAGGAAATTATTCCCACTAGTCGGATAAGTCTTGCGAGTACATTGTGTACTCATGGTTTATTTACCCCTATTGTAGGTGCAGCTTGAGGAGTAGCCGTTGTATAAAGGATTCTTCTGGTGGGCACAGACGGATCCTTGTTTATTATCGATAGATGTTTATTTTCATTCCGCTATTTAATGTTCCACACTCTGAATTTGGTAATGTAATAATACATTTCTAAGAACTCTGGATGTATGAAATGGACTAAAGTATTATAACTCGTTCTCATTATTGGATCCTTGGAAAAAATGTGGATTATTCGGGCTCTCCTTTGGGGTGTGCTCGACGAAACTCGCCCAATGTAGCTCGCTCTCGGGGTGCTTAGTGTCAGTGGAAGACAAGCGTCTCCATAAGTACGTTATTTCGGACAGTTCTGCCACACGTGAAGGCAGTGGTGGGGGACATTGTCAGGGGGCGACCGACCCCTATGGGGCGGGCGACCCCTTGTCGGTGCCTCACTGTCTCTCCTTGCTTAGGCGGTGACATGCCTCCATGCTGAGGTGGTGTAGCTCGGTCCTCACGCCAAAGAATAGCTCCAAGCACCGCCTTACTCTCTGTATAAATAGAGGGGTAGAGCTCCCCTCTATAACACACATCAAGAGAGCAAAATAGAGAGGAAGAGCTTCATTCTACTTTATCTTTAGCTAGAATAAGAGTGGGAGTGAGTGAGGAAAGAGTTGGAGAAGTGCCGGCGCTATCGGCAACCTCCCTTAGTGTGCTCGCTACACTTAGCGGAAGAGTGTCGGAGCTAGCAACATCTCCATTTGTACCTCTACGATCGTCTTACTATTTGGAGTAAGAAGTTCGTGTTTAACTTTAGCATTTATTTCTTAAGAAAGCTACCTTTGTGCATTATGAACTTGCGGGTTCATCATCTGTCCTTGTCGCGGGTACTCTAGTAGAAGGGCCCTGATAGAGACGGATAACCCTTACATGCGCACTAGAGTAATAGTCAATAGGGTAGACATGGTGTCTAGGCTAGAGCTATCTTCGTTTGCTTCGTTCCCCATGATTGAGGGATAGAAGGCAGGTGGTGATAGCCTTGTATGTCCCTTGTAATCCCCCACGTCCAGGTTCGACGTAGAGCTACAGGCGATATCGCTTGGCAGACTAGGTGTACGTCGGTGCCCAAAGTAAGTCTATAGTGTCAAAGTTAACTCCGCTTAAGATATCTACCCTTAGAACAACCTCACTACCCAAGCTACATTTCACTTGTTTTCTTTAGGTAAACTAGCTAAGAGACTTACACACCCATTCCTTTGGGAAAATACCATACCCTAAATACTTTCGGGTGAAGTTCTACATCAGTGTATCCGTGCGCTTGCGGATTCCTCTACTTAAGCTAAGAAACACCAACAACCTCCAAAGCCTAGGAGCTCCAAAAGCAATCTAAAGGACCTTGTGGTAGGCAATGAGAAGGCAAAGAGTGCCTCTAAGAGTGTAACTATTGAGAAGCCGAAGAGTAGCACTACTGTAGAAAAGAGTGCTTCAAAGAAGACTGTGGCAGCGCCAAAGCCAGCGCCGAAGCTAGCTAAGTCCACAACTCCTCCAGCTAACCTACCCACACAGCCTAGAGCAGCCAAGAGTGACAACAAACTAGAGCAGTAGGTGGGTGCCAAGCAGTAGGTGGAGAAACCCACCAAATCATCTAAGACTACCCCTGGGGGTTCTGTATGGACACAGGCCAATGCCAAGTTCAAATTTGGAGAGTCATTCTTATCAGAAGCAGAGCTTGAGAAGGCAGGACCTAGGTGTGTTGCTCTTCATGCTAGGTACATGAAAGAATGTGAAGAGCAGAGGAAAGCCGGGATGGTTGCTATGATCAAGCGCCAGCTTTTTTTGCGTGATGCAGAATCTGAGCCTTTCATTGTGTGATTAGATGACTTGTTTGACCTCTTCAAACTTGATGGATTGGATGTAGAATCTGAGCATGTTGCTGGAATGCATTGATCCTCTCTTGTTGTCATATATATATACTGCTACTGTCAATTTTTTGTATTGCTGTTGTGATCTACAACAAGATGAATCTGCTGCTGTGATCTACTATGATCCTTTTGTAGACTATGGCTGGCTTATATATATTTACTAGTATTTTTGGTACAGCTGTTGTCATATATATATATATATTGGCATCCCTTGTTGTGCAGCTTCATATTAGGGATGATGGCTATACACATATGCAACTTCATCTTATGACTATCTTTCTTTGTCTTAGGAATTTGAAGTGTTGACCACTCCAATCAACATGGAGTATATTAGAGAGAAGATCGCCTTATTTATTGTGTCGCAGATCATCGACGAAAAAACGAGTTTCATTGTGCAAATGTACCAGGATGATTTGATTAGATGCTTTGGAAGAATACAAAGGCACTGTGTGAAGTGCATGTGTGTGTGTATCAACAACAACAACAACAAAGCCTTTAAGTCCCAAACAAGTTGGGGTAGGCTAGAGTTGAAACCCATCAGAAGCATCAAGGTTTAGGCCGTGAATAGCTGTCTTCCAAGCACTCCTATCTAAGGGCTAAGTCTTTAGGTATATTTCATCCTTTCAAGTCTCCTTTTATTGCCTCTAACCCAAGTCACTTCGGTCTTTCTCTGCCTCTCTTCACGTTACTATCCTGACTTAGGATTTCACTACGCACCGGTGCATCTAGAGGTCTCCGTTTGCACATGTCCAACCATCTCAACCGGTGTTGGATAAACTTTTCTTCAATTGGCGCTACCCCTAATCTCTCACGTATATCATCGTTCTGAACTCGATCCCTTCTTATATGACCGCAAATCCAACGCAACATATGCATTTCCGCGACACTTAGCCGTTGAACATGTCGTCTTTTCGTAGGCCAACATTCTGCACCATACAACATAGTAGGTCTAATCGCCGTCCTATAAAACTTGCATTTTAGCTTCTGTGGTACCCTTTTATCACATAGGACACCAGACGCTTGCCGCCACTTCATCCACCCTGCTTTGATTCTATGGCTAACATCTTCATCAATATCCCCGTCCCTCTGTAGCATTGATCCTAAATATCGAAAGGTATCCTTCCTAGGCACTACTTGACCTTCCAAACTAACATCTTTCTTCTCCCGAGTAGTAGTGCCGAAGTCACATCTCATATACTCAGTTTTAGTTCTACTAAGTCTAAAACCTTTGAACTCCAAAGTCTCCCGCCATAACTCCAGTTTCTGATTCACTCCTGTTCGGCTTTCATCAACTAGCGCTACATCGTCCGCAAAAAGCATACACCAAGGGATGTCCCCTTTTATATCCCTTGTGACATCATCCATCACTAAAGCAAACAAATAAGGGCTCAAAGCTGACCCTTGATGTAGTCCTATCCTAATCGAAAAGTCATTCGTGTCTCCATCACTTGTTCGAACTCTAGTCACAACATATATATATATATATATATATATATATATATATTATATATATATATTATATATATATATATATATATAGGGGAGAGGCTAATTCAGTAGCCGGCTACAAAATAAGTTATTCTGTAGCCACCTCTATTTACTATAATTTTATATACTAATTTACCATAATGTCAATACATATTACGATAGTTGGGTTACTATAACACATGGGGATATTTACCATAATGTTATATTAAACCACTTAGTAAGGAGTTACTATAATCTCGTAAATTAACATAGTAATTATCATAACTCAAAGTGGCTACAGAATAAGTTATTCTGTAGCCAGCTACAGGATAGTAGTTATATATATATATATGTTGATTTGATCTGTCCTGGCTGCTGCTGTGCTCATGAGTTTGGTGCTGTGAGATCTAATTGGAGATACATGTGAATATTACCTGGTGATATGTGTTGTGTGTGATGAACAATCATATCTGTCATCTGTGTGATGAACAACTGTGATATGTGTATATATATATATATATGTTATTTATGTGAGATCTATGTATATATATATATATCTGTGTATATGTATTGTAGGTTACAGACGTGTCTGTAGTATTTTTCTTACTACAAACGCGTCTGTAGCCTAGACCTATCTGTAGTAAGAAAAATACTACAGACGTGTTTATAAATGTCGTCTGTAGTAGGATCCTTGCTACAGACGCACACGCGTCTACACTATGGTTCTCACTATAGATGTATTTATAAATGTCGTCTGTAGTACGCGTGTACTGAACACGTGTCTGCCCTATGGTTCTTGGCACAAACGCATCTTAATCTTATCATAGACGTGTTCTGGTAACACGCGTCGCATGTAAGGGCTTACTGCAGACGCGTGTTGACACCCACTAGTCTCTGATAAGGGCTTTGTCACAGACACGTGTTCGTTTCGTCACAATCGCATGTTTATAACGTGTGTCCGTAGTATTTTCCTAATGCAGACATGTTTTTGCGCATCTGTAATAAGCCTTATTACATGTGTGTCATGGTAGGCATGCCAAGGCGCATCAGTGATGTGCCTGAACACACGTCTATGATGTGCTTTTCTTATACAGTGATGACTAGAGAGGGTTTACCGGTACAATTTTTTGATAGACAACAATAATAGATCACATATAGTGTATGTAGGAGAGAGAGTAGGTACGTGCGGACCGGTGGAAGCTCTTTTCTCCGCTCGTTTTGGCTCCAGAGGCCGTACTGTGCGGTGCGCTGAAAATTGAACGTCCGATCACTTTGTAGAGATAAATTAGTCTACATTTAATATTTTATACATATGTCTAAATATTAGATTTGATAAGAATTTTAGGAGGTGTCTAAATAACCCAACAGGGCCTTAGTTCTGCAGTTAGTACAGAGTTTTTACCGGCTAGCTAGACTAGAGGGAGTACTCTTCATACAGTAATCTGCTCTGTCACCAGATATGATTCAGCTGACAATCACTCATGTAGCACATGGCTAGTCCCTGGTTTAGATTGAGGCTAGAAATTAGTATTTGGTACTGTAGCATTTTCGTTTGTATTTGATAATTATTGTCTAATCATGGTCTAACTAGGCTCAAAAGATTCGTCTTGTAATTTACGATCAAACCGTGTAATTAGTTATTTTTTTATCTATATTTAATACTCGTATGTGTCAAAGATTTGATGTGACGAAGAGAGAGTACAAAAACTTGTAATCTAAACCAGGGCCCAGGCACAGCGACGAGACTGACCTCTGATGCCGTGTCACCCTACTCTATGATGTGCGTGTGGACGCGCGGGACTGCCCACACGTACGACCGTCGTGTTTCTCGCCGGCCGGGAATCGTCGTGTTCCTCCACACCCATATGCAGCAGCTGCAGCTTTTCTCAAGGCTATCGACGTGGAGGTGCACGGCATGGGCCCACCTCGATGTGGGGCAAGGCAAAGAGACGCGGCCTCTGGCAAGCGCCACTGCCCCCGTTCGCAGCTATAAAAAAGGGAGGAGATGGCAATGGACGATCCATCCATCCCCAATCAAACTTTCATCAGGACTCTTCTGTAGATATAAAAAATATTCGCATCGCCGGCGCTTTGGTATCTGGATCCTCCAGGCAGCAAGCGGTATTAGTCCTCTGAATTCTCCTTTTAGGGCACTAATCCTCTCTGATTCTCTGAAGCACTACTCATCTTTTCCTGTCCAGTGGCTGCTGCCTACTGGCTCTGCTCCCCTCCAATATTTATAAATTCATTAAATCAACCGTGAACGCATGCTAGCTAAGTGAAAATAGCACAATACTGTTGCCTCGTCGAATGTTAGTCACTACACTGCCCTTGCCGGTCTTTATGAAATTTGACTGTCTTTTATTAGAATTACTAAGTAGTAGCAAAGATGTTGGATCTTACTGAATCTGACTCCGTATCCATGAGGTGCTTCACTGTTACTTAAATATAGGAGTACCTTGCACAACAGTGATAATAATATTAATAATACTTACTACAGTTAAAAATAAACAAGTCCTTATGGCCATCTTCAATTCAGTGTATCAGAAATATGTGTATATAAGCACTTCAACACTTTCTCAAGGTATTTTTGTTATGACCACTCTTCATATTTTACCCTTCTTGTTTGCATCGCTTTTTGGTGAGCTATAGCTAGTTTTAGCATGCATGCTCAATTTATCGACTTGTTGCTTCATCCATGCATGTGTCCAGGCTAACACCAGTTATATTTAATGTTTGGAGGAAGTATTATAATATTGTGAATTTACTTTTGAGACAAAAATCTTCACGCGCCCATACTCTGTCTAAAGTTATGGTATTTGGCTAGCTAGGACAACCAAAAAAAACTTCTATGGTAAAGGGGAATCTGTTGTGAGTGAGCTTTAATGGTCTTCTTACAATTTGAAAGGAAACATCTACTTTATATATTAATATAAACCAACCTGTTCTTCAAGAGATATTTAGTTCTTCAAAATATGGGCTTTTTCCTCTGGATTTTAGGATTCTAAATGGAAAAGCATTTCGTGCCATCGTTGTAGAGGTTCCAACAGATATATAGCACAAATGACAATAAATTGATAAATTGAGAGATATACAAAATGTACCAACATTTAACACCTGCAATACAACCAAAACGTGTATACCTCACATTGACTAACTACTTAGAAAATTATAATATGCAACGAAAATGTATTCATGGTGATCTAGTGATTATTGCCCCATTCATCTCAAAATATAAAGATTTCTAGTTTGTCCTATCTGAAACATTTTTTTAGTTGACCAAGTTTATTGGAAAAAAAACATTAACAATATTTATGATATCAATTGAGCACAACTATATACATTACGAAATCATTTCCACAATAAAAAAGCTTATATTTTGAGACAGAGGAACCGTTGATTTATTTTGCTATTGTTATGTTTATTAACATCATAAATACTTGAGACATATGCATGTACTAAGGCACTAAGCTATTGATCATATATATATTTGATATAGATGAAAGGAGGGACGCAACCAATCATCCTGATGGTGAGCCTGGTAGTAGTACCATGGCTCTGTGTCGCTTCTTCGGCAGCTGCTCTGCTACCGGCACTAGCCATCTGAAAACGTCGTCGATGCAGCAGCAGCAGCAGCTCTGAAAGTAAAAGCAGAGTACATAATAAAAGTGAATTTCAGCACCGCGTCGGCGAACCCCGACAAGTACAAGACCTTCATCGCTTCTGTTCGTGCTGGCCTGGTGAGCACAGCCGAGCGCAACAACAACAGCAGCGGGATCCCTGTGCTGGTAAGCCAAGACGATCCGCTCGCGCTGGAAGCGTCCCTAAACATCACTCTGGTGAACAAGGCAGGGCGTTCCGTGAGCTTGAAGATGGACGTCTCCGGAGCCTACTTCGTGGGTTACGAAGCAGGGAACTACTCGTGCCTCCTCAAGAGATCAGGTTCAGGCCGCACATTGTCATCGGTAACCTGTTACCGGAACTTGTATCCATGGGGAGGTCCTCCGACCGTCACTGTCGACGACGACCCTGCAGTCGCGGCATGGCGAGTTGGAAGATCTCGACCAGGCTATCTCGTCGCTGTTCCTGTTCCCGACAGGCGACGCGACGAAAGAGGACCTGAGCCGGGGCCTCGCCGCCTGCGACGTGATGATCGCGAGCGCGGCGACGTTCCCGTACGTCGAGCGGCGGATGAGCGCCGGCATGTGGGACGGTAACGGCGTGTCCAACGACGGGAGCCTTCGCGGGCTTCAGGAGAGCTGGCCGGAGCTCTCCGCCGCCGTCCAGGAGTCCTACCAGGGCGCCTTCGCCGCTCCGGTGCATGTTCAGCGGAGCAACGGCAAGTGGACGCAGGTGGACAACGTGCGTCGAGCCGTCCCCCTCGTGTCCTTCCTGGAGCACCACAAAAGCTGCAAGAAGACGACGCGGGAGGCGGTGGGCCAGCGTCTTCCCTTGCTCATAAGGTCCGTCGTGCAAGAGCCGGATGAGGAGGACATGCAGCTGGGCGGCGCGGCGGCGTGCGGCCAGGCCGAGCCGACGGTGCGCCTCGTCGGCCTGGAAGGGAGGTGCGTGGACGTGCCCTACGGCTACTACTACAACGGCAAGCAGGTGCAGCTGTGGAGCTGCAAGTCCAACGGCGACGTGAACCAACTGTGGACGCTGAAGCGGGACGGCACCATCCGGTCCAACGGCAAGTGCCTGGCCAGCAGCGGCGACGCGGCGGGCTCCCGCGTGGTGATCGACGACTGCCCAGCGCGTCCCGACGGGCCGCGTCGTCTGGGAGGTGCGCGCGGACGGCACCGTCGCGCTCAAGGGGTCCTCCCGCGGCGGCGGCCTGGTGCTGGCCGTCACCTCGTCGAGGCTCTTCGCGGGGCTCACGGTGCGACGGGACGACCGCGGGACGGGGCAGTCGTGGACGCCGACCAACGACACCGCGCCCCTGGACGCCGCCATCGTCGGGTTCCGCGACCTCTGCCTGCAGGTGGACTATGCGGGGGCGGTGTCCGTCGCCGCCTGCGGCCGCGACGGCGTGCAGTGGTCGCTCTACCCCGACGGCTCCATCCGCCCGCCCGCGTGGCTGCTCCTTCAGTGGCAGTGCCTGGCCGCTGATGCCAGCGGGCGTGTGAGGGTGAAATACTGCGACGGGGCTGGATCGGCTTGCCAGCGCTGGGTGTTCCACAACGACGGCACCATCTTCAACACCGGCGCCGGGATGGTCTTGGACGTCGTCAGGCCATCGAAGTCGAAGGGCCAGGTCGTCGTGTCGAAGCCCGCCACTGGGAGCCCCACTCCCACCCAGAAGTGGGCGCTCATGCTGTGATCCTTGTCCATCTATCGGTCATGCATGCATGTGGGGGCAGTACTGCAACGGCAGTGGATTACAGGACTAGACCCACGTGTTTTGTGTGTATCTGTCACGAGTCGCGAGTTGTTGGGTTGTTCTTCTCAGCAGGAAGAAAGCGCTAGTTCACCAGTACAATAATGCATGCATGCATGCTTGCTATGCTACTAGTAGTGCTCCAATAAAGCCTAGCTCTGTGTGTGTACCGTTGCCTGCAGCGCGCTGTTGCAGTGCTGTAGAATAATTGTACCCTAGTAAAATCTGTTTTCAGTTTATTTACCATGCCGAAAAGTACCTCTTCCGATTCTAATGCCATGTTCGCTAACTTATCAATACTACTTTGAGCAAATGAATGAACGGTGTTTTTCTCTCACAACAAATCGACATCAGCAGCCAAATTTCAGCGAGCCGAACAGAGCATCTATGTGGTGGGAATTCTCAACGTGTTTGGATGTATCTTATATACCACGCTTTCTAGAGTGCAGATGCCTGAAAACGCAGAACCAAAAGCACCTGACAATTGAATGAAAGAAATCAAGGACGAAGAAGTTCCAAATACATCTGATTTAGATTCAATGAATAAAGAATTATTGTCTGATTAGATGCAAAATTTTAGACACCTGAAATATAGTAGGTCTCATCCTATACACTCTCAAAGACAAGAGAATCGGACTTCTGTTGTCACTATATATAGGGTACCGTGCCCCGGTGCTGGAACAAGGAATGAGGTAGTGGAGGTGATGCAATAGAAATCAGGACATTTCTAGCGAGCAAGCACTCTCAAAAATAGGAATCCGACTTCTGTTGGGTACTAATCGACCAATGTGTATGCCCAGTCCAAGATGACCTCAAGGAATTCAGTGTGTATGACCATTGTGAGAGAAAGAGGTGAGAAATCTACTGGTAACGTGAATTCAGTGTTGATGCAATTATACTGTAACGAGAAATAATTTATCTCTGAAAATAATCAATTAACTGAGGCCGTTGGCTTATGGTGCCCATCTCGGTTAATCCATTAACGAAACCGCTTCGGTTAATCATGAATTAACTGAGGCGGACGCTGGGCCAGCTGCCCGACCACCCAATAATGGAGGCGGGCAACCAGCACGCTCGCCTCTGAGCCCCAAAACCAAACGTCTAAGTTTTTCTGTAGTAGGAAACGACACAAGGGTTGCATTGACAGAGACCACACACATGACAGATTGGCCCTGACCACTTTAACAAGACACGGGGCAAGATGGCGAGCAAGCATTATGGGTGTGTTTACTTCTCGATCACCCTTAGGAACACACCTAGGCCAGGCAACCGATGCCAAGCCTGTGGTCAGATGCACATGTCTGGATGTGGCTCCCAGCGAGAACTGTTTTGGTTGTCTTCTTGAAGCCTGCATTGTATATGGAAACCAGACCCTTGCTGGACAGGCTATGGTGGTGTAAGGTATTCTTTGCCTAGTTGACAAGAGATAATATTTGATTGCCCATATAAAATTGTTCCATATATAATAAAAACATATAAACAAGTAATTTTATAATATTTAACTTGTGTAACTACGCTCTAATAGTCTCAACTTTACCTCTAATATCTTAACCTATTTTAAAATACACTGATATCACTTAATATACATTAATCATATGTTAATTGCATCCGGGGAGCCAGGTCCAGACCCTATGCAAACAACCAAACAGCTGAAGTTGCATATCTAAAGCTTGGTTTTGGTATATACGGCAACCAAACAGGCTAGCAATGAGCCCTTGTTCATGCCGCTGAGCGATCTACTACCTCTGCTCTGTGTTAAAAAGAATGCAACTATGATATGCGTGCTAGTTAAAGTACTTCACGTCTGATCAAGTTTCTAGTAAATAGTATTCACATTTATAGCTTCAAATCAATTTATTATAAAAATACATTTCGTAATTAATCTAATGATGTTAATTTGATATTATAGATGTTTATAATTTTTCATCTATAATTGATCAAACTTGATATACTAAAACATGACACTATTCTAGAATTGCATTCTTTTGGAGATGTATATAGTATTTTAATTACTTAGGGCAGTCCCAATGCTAGAAACTGCCCTTAGTTTCTATATCTATTAATTCCCATTGACACTACAGGTAGAAACTATGGTTTTAATGGGTAGTTTCTACAGAATAATTTTTTATCCAATCATATACATTATCTCTTCATTCTCTACCGATCACATCCCTTCATGTATTGGTTCTTGTATAGACATGATTTCTAACTTAGACCTACTTTCTATGTTTTTCTCTCTCTCTTCAATAACTACCTTGCCGCGTCAGCAAAAACGCTTAGGTGGCAGTACAATTAATGTTCATAGAAACTATGATGGATTCTGTATCAGGAGTGCCCTTACTAATATATTCGTTTTAGTAGTTTATATGTTTTTTTCTTGTAAAAAATGTTTTTCATTAGTTCTTCTCGAAATCATTTGTTTTTCAGCCTGCTATTTTTTTTCCTGCTATTGTGGTTCCTCTCCTTCCTCCGAGTTGGCTGAGCCGAGTCCGAGAACGAGTATTCACCCGCGCCGCCTGGGCGATTCGCGCCGGCATCGGACTACGTCGACATCTCCTCGCCTCCCGCCGCTCTCCCCAGCCTCGTATCCGACCTCAGGTCAGGAACGCCGCGCGCCCCCCTCACCTAGCTGCGACGAGCATCACCAGGTACCCCCAGAACCCTAATCCAAGCGATTTTTGTTTGGATCTCACCCGCTCCGCTCCGCTCCTTCCCGTGGCGATTCGCCGTGGCCTTGACCCGTGGCGGTGCCTTTGTGGTGCAGGAAGGAAGGATGACGGACTCCATGGATCTCCCGGCCAAGGGCGGGTTCAGCTTCGACCTGTGCCGGCGCAACAACATGCTGGAGAAGAACGGGCTCAAGCTCCCGGGATTCAGGAAGACTGGAACAACCATCGTCGGCCTCGTCTTTCAGGTGCGGCCGCCTACACTTGTTGTGTTGCCTGCCTTTTGGTATTCCGGTAATTACTGTATCTTCTGCTGGTTCAGCGGTACCCGTTTCTGAGAATTTAGTAGGCATGAACCTTTTGTTGCTGCCGTTTGTTCATGTTAGCTAGTTCATGTTAGTTTGGTTTGGGAATCGCTTTTTAGGGTGCCGAGCAGATCAATTGAGCCTAGAAAAAAAAATCTGTCTGATATCAATCACTTGCATACCAATCTGTTCCACGTGCCCGCATTGGTGCTACGTGCTGATGATGCAAATCAGTGAAATGTTCTGCGCAAACCACCCTCAGGGGTGAAAGCCCCCTTTCTTTCATTATGTTGGATTCCATTGTATTAGCTTAGGGGGAAGGTTGTACATACAACCTTTTCCATCCTGGTGAAATACTCTACATTTGATTCTCTGGCAAATCCTACTTCATTGAATCCTGTTTTGCATCAACTTGTGATTGCATAAATCCAATGCATGATAGTAATTTTGCCTTAACAATTATTTAACTGCTTTTACTATGCGTACCGTTGCTCTTAGCCAGTCCTAATAGATGAAATACCTTTTGGTATTTAGCAATTTACCATGTCTGCGAATTTTGTAGGCATCAGCCTAGTGCTGATGTTTCTTAATGTTAGTTAGGTTTGGAAGTCTCTTTAGGGTGCCGAGCATCTCAACTAAACATTGAAAAATCTTTCTGATATCAATCGCATGCTTAACTTCCTGCCGCACATATACATAAATATTTCTTCATCCTAATGAAAAAAATATACTCTGCAAATGATTCTCTGACAAATCTTAATTGATCCTGATTTTCATCAACTTGTGATTGAATAAATCCAATGGATGATAGTAATTTTGTCATAACTTCATAATTTTTTTTTTGTATATATACACTGGTGCTCTTAGCCAATGCTAATAGATGAAAGACCTTGCATTGTGTTTGAACAGGGATTGTTTAATATGCCCATATCCATTGAGGTTACCATTTGACTAAATCATGCTTTTATATGTAGGATGGGGTTGTTCTTGGGGCAGACACAAGGGCAACTGAGGGGCCTATAGTTGCTGATAAGAATTGTGAGAAGATCCACTTTATGGCCCCAAACATTTATTGCTGTGGAGCAGGAACTGCTGCTGACACAGAGGCTGTTACAGGTAGATGACCACAACAATGAAATCTTACTGCCGTTTCAATCTCCTGTTTCTTCCGTTGAATTCCTTACTGACATTTCCTTCCTTTACTTCAGACATGGTCAGCTCGCAGCTACAGCTGCACCGTTATGCAACGGGTCGCGAATCTAGAGTCGTAACTGCTCTTACACTGCTGAAGTCACACCTCTTTAGGTGAGTTCCTCTCACAGGCACATTTAGAACTCTGTGATTGTGTCAACGTCTGACCTGCTTATGCCATTATGTTTAGGTATCAGGGCCATGTCAGTGCTGCCCTTGTTCTTGGTGGAGTGGATTGTACTGGACCACATCTTCACACTGTTAGTAACTGAGTATACCTGTTTGTTACTTGGTGTCAATATAATTTAGGGTACTTACATTAACTTTGAATGTGCAGGTTTATCCACACGGCTCCACTGATACTCTTCCTTTTGCCACGATGGGTTCTGGATCCCTTGCTGCGATGTCAGTGTTCGAGTCGAAGTACAAAGAAGGGCTCACTGTAAGTGAATCAGAGCAATAGTTCCTGCATTTAACTATGTTGGTAATATAGTATTGCCTTCTGTGGTGACTGAACTTGCATTTGATGGTGTTTCTTTTGATTTACGAAAGTTTGATATTAAATTCCTTTATATATTCTAGAGGGAAGAGGGAATACAACTGGTGTCGGATGCAATATGCGCAGGTATCTTCAATGACTTGGGTAGTGGAAGCAACGTGGATGTCTGCGTGATAACCAAGGTACGTGTTTTCTGTTTTTATTTTATAGTTCCAGGACCAAACCCTGGCCAAGTTCTATTACAAAGGAACCGAAGTAACAAGCGTTTACAAAATTTTAGAGGGAACATAGGTTTATCTCACTTACAACACCAACTGAGAAGGCCCAAGCAAACTTTTGAAGCAAATGTAGAACAAGAACTGATACCACCAGATGCATTTTCTATTTATTGACTGAAATTGACAAAACACTGCAAAATATGTATTGTTTACTTATTAGAGAATGAACTTTCAAATTATCTCCACAACATTATATTTATTGAACTTGATTTGATATATGTCACACTTGAGACATGGTTTGATTTACACTACTGAATTCTGATCACTAATTTCCACTGATGCTCATTTGAGTAAACTGTACACTGCATCTTGCATGCTACTATTTTCCATGGATGCCATTGCGCAAATTGAAAAACATGAAATACAGCCCTTTAAAGTGCTCTACTGACCAATTCCTGTATTACCAGGGGAAGACAGAATACTTGAGAAACCACCAGTTGCCGAATCCCAGAACTTATGCTAGTTCAAAGGGATATAGCTTCACCAAGGGGCAGACTGGTGAGTTCCATGCTAATGAATGTTATACAGGATATGTCATATTGAACAATGTAAAGTAAATGCATGATTCTGTTCTTTGCAGAGGTACTGTCCACAAAGATCACACCTCTCAAGCGGAAGGTTGAGGTCACTGAGGGCGGTGATGCTATGGAGGAGTGATCCTGTATGCTTGCATTCAGTCAAACAGTCATATTCTTTTTATATTATTACTTAGTGGAACAGTCATATTCAGTCAAACACTTCAAGAACAAATGTTACTACCCCCGTTCCATGTGGGCTGTCGGCACTTGGCACTCTGCGTTGTTAGGTTGTAAGAGGCTACTACGAGACAAGGAGCTATTGCAGCACTCCACCTTCATACTGATCATTTGAGGCGAAATCTGCTGTACATTATTAGCTTGGAGGCGGCTCCGAGCAGCAGCGGAAGCAGATGGTCACGGGTGGCTTCATCCCTCCCTGTCAGGAACGTGCAAGACCTCGCGGCATGTCCTGAAGAGCTGACAGCCAAGACTCTCGAAAGGTACATCCGGCCGGACATTCAAAACCATGAAGTTCTAGTTGAGAAATCCAGCGAGGTTCCCGTGATCGACCTTGACAAGCTCTTCAATCCCTGTTTTGTGGAAGAGGAGGTTGCTCGCCTCAGGTTTGCTTGCGAGGATTGGGGATTTTTTCAGGTACGTAGTTAATTTACTTGTGACAAGATGAGCCAGTAAGTATTGTTCGGTGTGGTGGGGGTTGAAGAGGGTTGAGGGGGATTAAATCCCCTACAAGTCAGAAACCCCTCTAATCCTTTTTGGGAGGGGGATTAATCAAACTAGGCCTAACTGTTGAAAACATAGCTTATGAGGCCTTCTTTGAAATACATGAATTTTTGTTTTGTGCCCACGTTCTTCTTATGAAAATGTATTGATTTTTGTTAAATTTCTCTGTGCCAAAGGAGCCCTTAATTATCTTACCTATGTCAAACTTGTTTCTGATATCATTGTTTATTCACTTCTAGCAGGGGATCCAACAATTTTTGCTCTATCTTAAATTCAAAAAGCGTGATATGAGATATTAGCCTACTAATGTCAACTTCTCCGCCTCTCACAGCTTGTAAATCATGGAATACCAGACGAGATCATCACAAATATAAGAAGTGACATTCAGAGTTTCTTCCAACTTCCTCTGAAGGTGAAGTGTGCCTATGCACAGGTTCCAGGAAGCCTTCAAGGCTATGGCCAATCGTTTGTTGCGTCAGAAGGTCAAAAACTTGACTGGTGTGACAGGTTTGCCATCATAGCCCAACCGCCTCAGGTCCGTGATATGAAATATTGGCCTACTCAACCTCATACTTTCAGGTCAGCATGTTTAAACTGCAAGGATCAAGAGAAAATATATGTACTGATCGACTGCTGAGTTTAGACATTTCTCTTTACATATAGTATGGCGCGTAATTTAACTATTTAATCATTCATGTCCTCTTGTTTTTTTTTTGGCTGTGGCCAACTGGTTATCCTATGAGCCTTAAGCTCCTAACCTTCTGAGTTAAACATAATGGTACTGCTTCTTCCCATACATTTGCATTGGCCCTCTAGGGATGACATCAACGCAAAATGAATATTGGACTAACATCAAACTTATCGGTCAACTTCATTCACTGACCACACAACCATTTAAAAGCTTTTAATTTTGATTCATGATATACATGCTGGCATTTTTATCTTAGAGTGATATATATTTATTCAATAAAACCATAGTAGGGAAGTTAAACAAGTCCCATTTTATTTTTCTTAATTCTTCAGATATTTTTTCTTTCTTAATTCTTCAGGTATTTTAAAACTTACTAAATCAATCGTTATGTTAGTTGTATCTATATGCAACTTTTTGAGCTCATACATATATTCAATGATGCACTAAAGCTACTACAAAAATTTTGGCATACATGATTTATCTAGATGTATTATTGGTCTATAAAAGTTGGCATAAAATGGGGATCTCCTAACATGGGGTCTTTGAGCATTACTGAACTCCGTGACTAGGGCTTGATCCCGAAGACCTATAATCTCTACGAAAATCAATCATCAAGCCACAAGTATTTACCCCACGTTAGCTTTGTTGAAGGGGATCGCCCGCCCTAAGTCTAGCCCTAAACAAACATAATAGAAGTTGTACATCAATATCATTGTTGTCAAATATGTTTAAATATAATCTTGAATAAAGATATAAAGAATTACTAGAGCAAAAAGATCAAGGTGACTTTTCATGACAAAATAGCATATCCTTTTATGGTTAAATACATAGGATCAAATATGCTGAAATAAGGGATGAGTCAAACTACCTACCCTCAGTTTTAATAAGAGAGACATTCACAACTTCACAATTTCCATGCACTTTAATGTGTGTCATTGAATTAAGTAGTAATAATATGCATTTATTCTTTTTTGTGATGCCAGGAAATCTATTAATGACTACTCTTCTGAGTTGATGAAAATTGTTGGTTCTGTTGTTCACTTCATTGCAAAAACATTAAATATTGATCTCAAACTGATGGATGACAAATATGTGTCTCAAGTTTTGAGGATGAATTACTACCCTCCATGCATGACCATGGCCGAAAAGGTATTGGGTTTCTCCCCACATTCAGATGCATCTTTTCTAACCCTCCTTTTAGAAATTAATTCAGTTGAAGGCCTTCAAATTAAAAGGCACAATGCATGGACCATAGTGAAACCAAATCCTAAAGCATTGCTGGTGAATGTGGGTGACTTTCTTGAGGTATGAAATCATTTTAGAAAATTATGTTTGTCAAAGATATTCTAACTAGATGATGTATTATCTTCTTAAATTACTTATGGAATTATAGGAAAACATTAACCACTATTTGATAAATATATCACAACTTAAATAAAATAATCTTATATGTACCCTTTTTTAGACATTAATGCACGTTTACTTTAAATATAAAAGGTAATGCATCTTGCAAAAACATTGTTCATGTGTGCTTGCATTTAAGTTGTGCCTACCGGTTACGTGAATGGGCCATGTTCATAAATTGTTTCTACAAATGTTTTGTCTACAACCTTGTGTTGAACTTCAAACAATGCTTCCATCACTAAAAGATCACCCTAGTGTGAAGGCGTGGGAATGGATTGAAATCCATGTCCATATCAAAGGGATACATGGCATATCCATATATGAGGATTTAAGAGACAAATCCAGTCAAGTGAAATTAAAGCTGCAGAATTTCCAATCCAATTTAGTCACCTCAAGTTTGAAGTCCATCCAAATTATCCAATTAGCCAACAGCTTTGGGTGTGTTAGGTTGCTTTCATATGGCAACACACTGAGTGGATGTAGTGACCTAAAAAGAAGAGTGTTTAGTTGGTTGCATGGGCATAAGTGTGCAGCGAGGTAGAAGGATAAGAGGATAAGGATGTCAATCACTTTATTGCAAGTGACCATCTAGAGCGAGACGTTGATGGATGTAGCACCACTGAACTCCATTCGATGCAACTAGCGCCCGGACGCCCGATTTCAGGGGCGCGTCCGACGCACCTAGTCCACGTATGTTTCGATCCCGACCGCGGCTCGTCCTCCCGCCGCGCCCCACGGGACCACCTATCCGATGCAAATAGAACGAGCGCGCCCCCGCGTCTAAAAACGAGCCCCCCCTGCGTGTGGCCCGTTCACCGCTGCGCCGTCGTGCCTCGTCGCGTCGCCATCCCCTGCACGCCCGTTGTCGTCCACGCCCATCCCCACAATGCTCCATCACCTTGCAAACACGGAGCAATGCGAGATGCAAACATCAGAATATTACTTGTTTTCAACATTAGAACAAGTCTACTGCATCAGAACAAGGCGACTGTAATAACAGAACAAAGCTGCTGCAATGCAAGATGCAAGATCAGAAAAAAAAGAGACTAATACAACAAAGAAATATTACTTGTTGCAACATCAGAACAAGGCTACTGCAACGACAGAGCAAAGCGCAATGTGAGAAAGCAACATCAGGAAAAAAGACTAATACAACAAAGAAATATTACTTGTTGCAACATCAAAACAAGGCTACTGCAATGCGAGATGCAACATCAGAAACAAAAAAAGAGACTAATGCAACAAAAAAATATTACTTGTTGAAACAGCAAAACAAGGCTACTGCAACAGAGC
>NW_027097797.1:0-40000 GCF_019320115.1 Miscanthus floridulus | reverse complement strand
TCGTCGGAACCCTAGCCACCGCCACATCCCTCAGATACAGAGGAGGAAGAGGAGGAGGAGGCTCAGATCCAGAGGAGGAGGAGGAGGAGGAGCTCAGATCCAGAGGAGGAGGAGGGCTCAGATACCTTGCCGGAGTTGCCGCCGTCGCCCTCATCTCCAGTGGGGGTCGCATGGAGGTCACGGAGGGAGGGAGGGGCGGTAGTGACCTGGCGCACGGGCGCGGCGGCACGGAGAACGGTGCGCGACGGGGCAGCGGAGTCGGTGTGGCGGGCACGGGCCGGAATGGGAATGGGTGGAGGAGTCGAGCGGAGAGCGACGGATAAGGTGCTGAGGCGCGCGGCGGTCGATCGAGTCATGCGGGGTCCGTCCAGACGGGATGGACGCCCGCACGGTATCATTATCGAGCTCCATTTATTACTCATCTTGCCTATTCCCAATTCTACTGACACCACACAAATGGGAGAATTCTAAACCTCTATCTCTTGACTCATATTCCCTTCTCCCATTTCTTCCAACAATTAGACAATAAATTCAATCCCAGTTCTATAGACAATAGTAGAAAAGGATTTTTCATGATGATATTTGGAAAGGGGTTTGTGCTCTATGCCCTAATTATATTTTACAATATAGTGCACTATATTTATTTAGATATATGATTACTTTTTTGAATAATAAATGATGGACTAACTTGCTATCCCATTTGTCTTATTTTGTTTATTGGATGTTTGTAGATTGTGTCAAATGGAAACTACAAGAGTGTTGAACACAGGGTTACAATAAATGCCAATCAAGAACGGTTGACGATATCAGCATTTCATATTCCATCACTTGATGGAGTAGTTGCACCTGTGACAAGCATCGCAGAAGAGAGGATCCTATACAAGACAATGGGAGTAGAAGAGTATTTAAAAATCTTTATGTCAAACAAACTGGAAGGGAAGAGAGCATTGGATCATGCAAAGTTATCATAAAAGAATGAAGATTTCTCCTAGGTGGGCCAAAGTGGTTGCTTGTAAGGGACTAGAACTATACAAAGATATGCAACTCTTCTAGGTGTTAAAAAATAATGGTTTATCTCTATATATTTTCGTCATTCTATAAAAGGTTGTCCGGCATGCCACATTGTTCATGTTTGGCTTTAATGGTTCATGTTTATCAAGACTTCCATATTGTTGTTGCACTATGACAGAAACACCAATCTCTTACACCTTTTATCACTATGGTAAATTTAGAAGTGATAGTGGTAACACATCGTCACTGTATGTTGGTAACACAAACTGATAATCCATCTAAGAAGAACCAAATAATGGCATTAAATGTTACCAATGTCTGTTCATATAACTTAAATGACGCCTTAGAAAAAAAACGATACTATTTAGGTATCATGTCAATAAAGTGAGTTCAATGCAGTTGATCGTGATGGCATGTTTGATAACACTTCCTGTACATTACACCAAGCCAATAACTAAAATAAACAATATCAATACTTTTTAAATTCATTGATTAGTTGATGACTTTTTTCTCCATGACTCCTAGACTAAAGATGTATCGTGCTAGGCCCTGTTTGTTTTAGTTTTATTGCATATTGTCGGTGCGAAAAGTGACCAACAAGTAAATATTTATAGTTTTGTCGTGCGATGTGATCGGATGTGGCCTAGCATGCAATGACGTAGAATTTATATTGGTTCAGGCAACGTACCTTACGTCCAGTTTCAGTCGGTCGGTGACTATTCCTGAGCCCAGATGCTTGAAGTTTGTTGTGGGGTTATAAACGGGTAGGAATGAGAAGGGGGTGTTAAAGGCCCGATCGGACTCTGAACTGAATGGAGGAGAGTGACAGGTGCTCTAACGTACACTAAGTATTAGGACGTATGATCCATGTAGCTTTAGAGTTCTAGAGCTATTGAGCTATTTGAGTTCTCAGATCCTTGAGTGCTCGAATCGTCTATCTTCTCTTTTTTGGAGGAGAGCCAGAAAGCTTTTTAGGAGAGAGCTCATCCCCTTTTATAGTCGAAGGGAATGGCCTTACAAGTCAGAGAAAGAGAGAATAAATAAGTGTGCTACCTAGTCTTGTTGTCCACGATGTCGAGTATGAGATGGTCGTCGGCGCCCACAATACTGTTTATGTTCGGACACATCTGGCAGGCTCTACCATGTTCGCCTGGTACGGCAAACGTCGGCGCCTACAATACTGTTTGTGCTCTGTCACGCCTAGAAGGTTGCATAGTGCCCATCTAACATGGCCTGGTGGCACCGTCCTGCAGGTGCGCAGGGCATGGCAGAGTATGGTCCTCGGTATTGCGATTGACTTGAGCGCCTTACCTTATCTGCTCCGCCTGATCCCTAGGCCTTCACCGAGCGGACGTCCTCGATCAGTCATTCCCAGTCGGCCCCAACCGTGTCGGTCGGGGAAGAGCTGCGAGCAGAGGTCCGACGTATCTCCGGTCATAAAAGGAGGCCAGAGTCGGACTATGGTCCCACTTTGGCCAGGACTTCCGGTCAGGGACCGGATCGTTGTCCTAGCCTATCATTATGTATCTAGGCCGGCCTGGGAGGCGAGCGTTGTTGCTATGCCATCTACTGGGTTGAGTTTTTGTAGGGAAGCGGGTCTATTGGGGATCCTGGGTTTATGAACCCGACAGGAGCCCCTGAGCCCTTTTGGGACTTTTGTGAAGTCGTGAAGGGGTTGTTGACACTCATTTCACGAGCGCACCCGGTGGGTGTAAGATTGTGGGTCGCCGTCGGATGAGACGGAACACGAACCCGAGACATCGAGCGAGATGGAGCATGAATCGTGGCCTAGGGGGTTGGGTGAGACGGAGCGCAAACCCAAGTGTCGGGCGCCAACCCAAGTGTCGGGCACGGCCGAGGGGTCGGGTGAGACATAGCACGAACCCAAGTGTCGGGCGCCAACCCAAGTGTTGGGTGTGGCCGAGAGGTCGGGCAAGACGTAGCATGAACCCAAGTGTCGGGTGCCAACCCAAGTGTCGGGCGCGGCTGAGGGGTCGGGCGAGACGGAGCGTGAACCCAAGCATTGGGCGCGGCCGAGGGGCCGGGCGAGACGGAGCGCGAACCCAAGTGTCGGGCGTCAACCCAAGTGTTAGGCATGGCCAAGGGGTCAGGCGAGACATAGCGCGAACCCAAGTGTCGGGCGCCAAACCAAGCGTCGGGCGTGCGGCCGAGGGGTCGGGCGAGACATAGGGCAAACCCAAGTGTTGGGTGCCAACCCAAGTGTCGGGCATGGCCGAGGGGTCGGGTGAGACATAGCGTGAACCCAAGCGTCAGGGCGCCAACCCAAGCGTCGAGCACGGCCGAGGGGTCGGGTGAGACGTAGTGTGAACCCAAGTGTCGGGCGCCAACCCAAGCATCGGGCATGTGGCTGAGGGGTCAGGTGAGACATAGCACGAACCTAAGCATCGGGTGCGCGGCTGAGGGGTCAGATGAGACATAGCGCAAACCCAAGTGTCAGGCACGGCCGAGGTGTCGGGTGAGACGTAGCGCGAACCCAAGTGTCGGGCACGGCCAAGGAGTCGAGTGAGATGGAGTGCCAACCCAAGCGTCGGGCAGTGCAGTCGAGGGGTTCGTCTAGTTTCGTGCGTGACCCTAGTCCATGGATTTCCACAACCAGAGGGGTTGAGCTAACATCGCTTGCCTCGATGGCTCGAGTGATGCGCTTGGTGAGCTTAATAATGGGTACGCCTGAGTGGAATCTGGGTCCGTCGTTCATAACGGGGTCAGCATAGCCCTCATGTGGCATTCCACTGCTCCTTAACCTGCCTCCCGGTAGATGCCCTGAGCTATTTCGGAAGACCAACTTCAAGTGGCCTGCTGGCCTCCCCTCAATGGAGATTCTGTGGGCATGGCTCGAGGTTATGTTCGAACGAGAAGGTCGAGATGACCCTATCTGCTTCTAAGTGGATCAGGCGAGGACCACTGGGGACTCATCTGCATGTTTTTCTCCCCTAGCTCTATTTGACATGAGGCGACCTCGAGCCCTTTGCGGGCTAGCCTTCGAACCCTAGGTCGGTCGTCGCTCATATCGAATGAGACGACTACCGCTTTGTAATGCAATACAAAGCGTTGTGATGCAACAATTGCATATGCAATGCTTGGATGTATGGGATGAATATATGGATGAATGTATGAATGCATGCATGAGAATGGATGAATGAATGATCATGCACTAGAAAATAAAAAGGGGTTTGGTAAAGTTACCTCGATGGCTCAAGTGATGGGTTTGGAGAGCTCCTATCGGATATGTCCGAATGGGATCCGTGTCCGTCGTTCGTGACGGGGTTGGCATAACCTGCATGGGGCATCCCACTGCTCCTCACCTGTCTCCCGGCAGCCGCCCAATCCATCCGATTGACTCAGGTGACCCATTGGCCTCTCCTCGATGGAGATTTCATTGGTGGGTCTTTCCAAACCCTGCATGGGAAGGCAGAGGGTCGTTTATGTGTGGTTGCGCCTTGTTTCCCTCACCCAGGTTGTGGTAGTGGTGGGCCCTGCCTAGGCCACATCCCATTATCCAGGCGACGTTTGGTCGAGCAGGGAGCGTCCCATTAGCCAGGGGCCATGTCCCGCTGCACGCCTTTCTACATTAAATAGGGGGAAGGGAGAGGATTTTCCTCCCGTTCTTTCGCCTTCCTTCAACCGCTGTTGTTCCTCCTTCCTCCTTTTTGCCAATTCTATTTGTATGCCACGGCGGTTTCTAAGAGGGTAGAGCAATGGAGAGCAGAACTCATAGATTCATTTGTAAATCCGAGGCGTGATGTCAAACTAGAGGCCTTCTAATGTGGATGAGGAGGTATTGAGCGCCTTCACCGAGAAGGGGCTGCTCCCATCAAAGGAGGTGGTGCAATGAAGGGCTCCTATGGTGAGGGAGGTTGTTCCACAAGCCGTTGCCTTCCATGAGCATGGGCTTGAGTATCCTACGCACTAGTTCCTATGCAGGCTACTCAGTGAATGGAGCCTAGAGTTGTAGCACCTAAACCTAACTAGGGTACTGCACATCGCCGACTTCGTCACCGTTTGTGAGGCCTTTGTCGGGATGGAGCCGCACGTGGACCTCTTCTGATGGATCTTCAGTGGGCGAGCCTTGTCTGAGGGGAAGCCGGCCAGAATCGCGCCGGTTAGGGGATTTGCCTTGTAGAAAAAGCCAAAACCGTCGGTCCCCTACCCTGCATACTCCCCCTATGACTCCAACCAGGGGTGGCACGGTGAGTGGTTCTACATCAGAAACCCGATGGAGGCGCCATTCCCAATGTTCACCGGAAAAAGGCTAGAGAGGAGGGAAAGCTGGTCGTGGGGTCCCGTCGGTCGACAGAACAAGTTAGAGGTTATCGAGACAGAGCATCATAGGCTTGTGCAGCATGGCCTCGATGGGTTGCGGGTCTTCCATACCTTCTTCCGCCGTTTGGTCGCCCCATTGGTGGAGAGAACACCGCTGATGTGGGAATACTCTGGCCCGGTGGATCCTGACCATGCATCGCTGGAGGAGTCACCAAAGGATGAAGTCTAGAGTCATCTTGATCAGGTGCTGTAGTTGAGAGATAAAGACTCCCTCAAAGGGACGTTTGGTCCCCTTCATGCCGCGAAGCTGTCTAATTTGGTATCCCCCCTCTTTTTTCCTATGACCTTTTTTTCTTGTTCTTCTTGTTTTGATTGATTTCGAGTTGCCCATTTTGAAGGGACTCGTGGGCTATAAATCCTGGCTGCATCTTCCAAGAGGGTTAGAAGGTGTGGCTCGACAAGCTACCTAGAGGGAGGCCACACTTGCTAAGAAGAAGAAGAAAGCCGAGAAGGCCCAGAGGAGGTTCGATAAGGAGAAGGAGATCAACCAGCAGGTCCAGAGGGCAAGAGCTAGAGCAACATGGAGGTGGAGCATGAGTCGGAGGAGCCCACGGAGATGGGTGATGACACAAGTGCCTCAGAGGATGAAGGAGTTAGGGGCGCTGTTGTGACCTCGGTGGAGCATTATGAGCCCATGGCTGCATTCGTCAGCGGCAGGCATGATGTGGAGATGTGTGGCGACGTTCCTGAGCCAAGAAAGCACGCCACAAGCGAAGACACCGCCCTCGAATGAGAGGCAAAGCGGATGCGGTCGCCATGCCCCTCGGAGGCATTATCGGCTTCATGCCCTCCTACTCCAGGTGTGGTGGAGCACATCGGTCGGTCGGGGGACATGATCATTCCCCTATGTCTTTGGGGTCAATGCGTGTATGCGACCCCCAATGGGGAGATGCCCCGCTAGTTGCTTCAGTGGTTTTGCCATGAGCTGGCGGTCATGGCCATTCACGAGCCGATCGGGGGACCAACTATCGGGTGGCTCCTCCCTCAGCCTATGCAAGGGGCATGGGTCGTGACCTATGAGCGATCCTCATCTAGTTAGCTTGTCATCATCTGGTTGGGGCTTCAGGGCTCTGCCGCTTTCATCTAAGTATGCATTCATGCTCCCTTTTATTCTCATAGTTGAGTTTTTGGGTGTGACTAACTTGTGCTTGTTTGACAGCAGCCAGGGGCTGGCAAGTCTAGGAATCTCCCCACCTCTCATGCGAGAGGAGTGGACAACTAGCCTACAGCGGGTCACGATGAGCGATGGAGGAAGCTGGTTGGTGGCGACGTGACCTTCCTTACTAGGGGTTGTGTCTTCCTAGCCGATCACGAGCACGGCGGCAGCGGTGGCGATAGTGATGGCGGCGATCCTCGTGGTGATGACAGAGGTCGGGTCGGAGGTGGTGACTCTTATGGTCCCTCCCCCAAAGGCTACAGAGGAGGAGAGGAGGGAAATCAGGCTCCCTGCCTCACCCGACGAAGGAGCACATGGTTCACCCGCCTGGTCAGAGCTAGAGGGGTCTAGAGGAACCATGGCCAGGCCGGAGGTAGTGTGTCTGCTAGTGGGCCATGGAGTCCTAGTGGTGGAAATCCCCTACTTCGGTGAGGCAAGCACTGGGGTGGAGCCACCAACCATCCTGTCATCATGGGAGTTGGTGATGATCTAGTCGTCGCATGATACTGCAATGGCTGGATCTTCCAGTGGGTCGGGGGTGACCCATGAGCTGGTGTGGCATTGCCTCGGCGAGCTAGGAAAGGCTTGGTTTGTCCTTTGTGATGAGGAGGAGGTGATTGATCGGGTTGTGACCCTTGACGGAGTTCCCCTTACTATCATCTCTAATAGAGGGTCAGTTTTGTTCTCTCATTTCTGGGAGCAACTACAGCAATGCATTGGTACTCGTCTCCTCAGAAGTTTAGCATATCATCCACAAACTAATGGCCAAATAGAAAGGGTGAACCAGGTACTCAAGGACATGTTGAGAGCTTGTGCCATCTCTTTTCCTGAGAAGTGGGATGAATGCCTAAAGTTAGCTGAGTTTTCTTACAATAATAGCTATCAAGAAAGCATTCGTATGGCACCATTTGAAGCTCTGTATGGAAAGAAATATAGGACACCACTTAACTGGGTTGAAGTGGGAGACCATGGATATTTTAGACTTGATTTTATCAAAGAAGCTCGAGAGCAAGTCAGCGTTGTTCAGAGTCATTTGAATGCAACTCAGAGCCGACAGAAAGCTTATGCGAACAAGCGAAGAAGGCCTTTGTAGTTTGTAGTTAGGGATCATGTGTACCTCAAGGTGTCTCCTATGAGAGGGGTGCATCAGTTTGGTGTCCGCGGCAAGCTAGCCCCTCGATATGTGGGTCCTTACAAGGTTTTAGAGTAGTGTGGCCCAGTTACTTATCGACTCTAGCTCCTAGATTTTTATCAGCGGTACACAATGTGTTTCACGTATCATAGTTGAAGAAATGTTTGTGGGTCCCTGATGAAGCGGTGGAAATTGAAGAACTTCCTCTCCAGCCTGACTTGACGTATATTGAGCATCCTATCAAGATCTTGGACGAAAAGGAAAGAGTGACCAGGAGCAATATGGTGAAATTCTACAAAGTTCAGTGGCAAAACCACTTGGAGGATGAGGCCACGTGGGAACAAGAGAGCTATATCTTGAAGCATTACCCTCATCTTTTTTTTGGTTCGCCAAGGTAGTTGTCCATGTTGAAATGTTTTTCTTATCTCCTTTCCTACACTAGGCACATGAATCTTGGGACAAGATTCTGTTTTAAGGGGGGGTAGATTTGTAACACCCTTGGTGTTACACTGTAAATCTTTTGCTAAAACATGTCATGAGCATCAAGGTTATGTGATAGTGTATGTAATATAGTGTGTAAATCAATTTATGCAACTTAAAATGACCTACGGAAATGCATAACGAAAGGTTGTTTGTGACGCATGAAATTATCAAGTAACGTTGTTCGTGAATTTTTATTGAGCGAAAACACTATAGAACGTATATACGGAACTTTAGTAAAATTGGAAGTATGAACTTTGTAGATGGCGATGAAATACCGTCGGTGGAGAAAGGAATTCACTAGCTAGCATACCTAATAGCTTGGAAACCGAAGTTGACGCGAATCCGAGCAAGACTTAACCAAATTTCTTAAGTCGGAAAAGGGTTTGACAAGGCCAAGTTTGGCAATTTTTGTAGAAGAATCGGGTTAAGGAGTGATGGGGTATTAGGGTTTGTTTTAGTAGCCTAACATGCCCTCTTGAGTATAGAATAGGTGGTTTGGTGTTTGAAGTAACGAATTTGATTTTTGGGGGCGCTTTCAAAATCATGCAAGGCATGTTTCCGGCCGGTGTCAGCGACTGGGCGCGATCACCATGCCTCGGCTCGGCGTTGCAGCGCTGGTTTGCCCGACGCGTGCGCACACCACCGCGTAGGCCCTAGCCACCGCTGCCCTATCTCGTCTGGACTGTCGGGCCTGCCTCTGGCCACAATAAGCCGACTGCACTGCTGGCGTCGTGCTGCTGGCCACTGCCACCCGCTACCACGCTGCTGCTGCCCATTTCAGCCATCGCACTGCATGGCTCTGCCACCTTGTGTTCGCCTGTGCGGGGCTATTGTGCATGTGGCCGCACTTGGCCTACTACGGATAGCATGTGGCCTCTGCCTGCACCACCGTGCCATAGGCACCGCCATCTCGTCACCGTACTGCCTCACGCTGTCGTCGCCGCACCACAGCACATGCACGTTCCTCTACGCCGCGTCGCCACGTCGGGCACACTGCATGAACAAGCGCGTGGCACCCCCATGTGCCGCTGCTCTACCTAGCGTCCATGTCCCGCCAAGGCGACACAGCGCCCGCTGCGCATCATGCCACTACCTCTGCCATCCTTGAGTTGCCCACACATGCAGCTGTTCCCCATGGCATCTTTGCCCTCTTCCATTTAGTAGCAAGCGCCACGCTGCGCCCCTAGTCACCTCCGCCTTAAATGGCATTGTGCCAGCGTCACCGAGCCACGCCTAAGCTAGCTCACAGCGCCAGGCCGCTTCTAGAGTAATTGCGCTCGCCTGTGACTCTAGTGAGAACCTAGCTACCCGCCAAGATCGCCCACTGCTACTGTCGTACCATGTCGAGCCCCAATTTGAAGATTCCCCGTCGTCAGTCATCCTTAAGACCGAACGGTGGCACCCTCGCAATTCACCTCGCACCATCCACCTCCATCCAATACCTTGGCACTATGTATTCACCTTGATCCCCTCCACCCCTCCGCGCACCTTAGCCTAGCCGCTATCGGCCCACCTTGGTCGCTTACGCGACGGTGTCACTATAGAGCGCCGCCGCATCCCACCGTCGCATGTGGCCAACTTGGTTTAGGGATTCCTAGCCAAATCACCACCACAACAGCAACAAGGGTATGCTAGGGGTGCTCTAGAGCTAGCTATCTCATCCCACTGTGGTTTTGGGTGGCCGGTGTGGTCGCGTCACCGCCGTGCTTGGCCACGCGTCGTGGCCACCGCTCCCACGAGCTCTACCTCCCCTGTAACTTTGGCTAGGGTAGGCGCTTGGGATGAGGGTGTTGTTCGGGTCGCTAGCGGGGGCGGGGAGAGGCTAGGAAGGCTAGCGTGGTGGCCCAGTGCCGTCACCGCCGAGCCGATGCACGCGGGGTGTGCTTGAGGACCTGGTCGTTGTGAAGATAGAATGTTCCGAGGGTTTGATTGCTTAAGTCCAGACTATAGGAATAGTGTTGTGGACTGCGTCTTGATTCGATATTAGCTCAAGGTCGTTTTCGCAAAATGACTGGCGCACGCGAGCCTCCCCATCATGGGCCGTTGCCGCGTAGTTGGGCCGTGCCACGTGGGCCGCACTGCTGGGTCACGTGTGCGCGCGCTGTGTGGGAGTGGGCCAAGCCGCTCGTGCGATGGGCCATGCGGGTGGATTCGGTTTTTCATTTTTCTAGGGAATTAGTAAATGTTAATTCAATTTAGTTTTGAGCTGATCTTTGTAAAATTATAGTAAATTTTGTAGGTGTCCAAAAATAGTGAAACAAAATTTATTAGGTTCACAAAAATATTGTCTATCTGTTGGTGTAGTTAGTTTACCATTATCTATGATAATGATAGGTTCATTAATTCATTTAGGAAAGCTTAGTATTATTTAGCTTAATATTTGTAGGAATTTTTGTGGTAAATCGGTGATAGCTTTAGCCATGAAATTTTTACAGTGGTTCATTTGATTATTATGTGCTCACAGTAATTTTTATAGCCCTAGAGTAGGTTGATGAATAGCATAGCTAGTACCCCTTGTTTTATCATATGTAGAGTAAATCGATATTAGGAATAGGGATGCCTTTAGTTGCTAAGATGATGCATGCAATGTTTCATACCTAGTTAGTGGTAATAATAGGTAACTTAGCATCTTAATTGGTAGAGCTAGCTTAGTAGCTGATAAATGTATTTTATTTTAAGAATTGTTGTTGCCACTATTATTAAGTGTTGCATCATCATTTCATGCATGTAGATAACGAGTTGGTAGAGTTCATGTCTACGGACGAACAGAACTATGAGGAGGAGATTCTCGTACAGGAGGGAGCCCCGGAGCCATTAGTTGCTGACTTTGTTGACACCCTGCCTACCCAAGGCAAGCCCCGATGCATAACCTTTATTTTTGAATGATCACTGAATATATATATATGATGTGCATTTACGTATAGGTATTTTATAGAAACAACATGCATAGATAAACTTACCTATGAGTTCTACTAGTATAGGTTGAGTAGCTGCTACGCTCAGGATTTCGGTAGCATGAGTAACCTATCGTTACTCATAATAGGTGATAAGAGGTTGCTCATGATAAAATGGTGGAAAGGAAACTGGAGACCAGGCAGGGATATGGTTTGGATATTGGTGGATATAAGAGGTTGTGTCCTACGGCCAACAGGGCATAGCTTGGTTACACTTTTTCCCTATCTGTGTCGGTTAAGGACCGATCATTGCATTCGATTCTAGGCAAGTCACAGACTTATTATTCTGAGCACATACCTGTGTATGGGCGCAGAGAAGGCTTGTTGCTCTCTTGTCATGGGTTCCGGTTCTTTCCGGACTGACTGATTGGAGGCAGGGATGGTGGAGATCTAAGCACCGCACTGAGTCCAAGACTCAGGAGCGGGGGCTTGGAGTCTAAGTTTGGATGAGGACCTGGACCCCATGATAGGAGAGTGGTGGGTTGGTCCTACTTCTGCCTAGGGTACAAGCGAGGCGTGTGTTTTGGGGTACCTAGCTGGGCACATTGATTCATGAATCACCGACATTCTGGTACGGCTTGTCTACAGTCTAGCACCGTAGTAAGAACTAAAAGATGAAAGGTGATGAAATGGAACTGTTTGTTTAACTCTTGCTTGAAAGTAGAACAGATGGTTACGTAGAATGGCTAGATAATGAAATAATTATGACTGCCAATAATAACATAAATAAGAATTCACTATTAGTATTGCTTTCTATAAAAAAGAACCCAAAAAACCATAAAGTTTATCATATCCCTTGTAGTCAGGAAATTATTCCCACTAGTCGGATAAGTCTTGCGAGTACATTGTGTACTCATGGTTTATTTACCCCTATTGTAGGTGCAGCTTGAGGAGTAGCCGTTGTATAAAGGATTCTTCTGGTGGGCACAGACGGATCCTTGTTTATTATCGATAGATGTTTATTTTCATTCCGCTATTTAATGTTCCACACTCTGAATTTGGTAATGTAATAATACATTTCTAAGAACTCTGGATGTATGAAATGGACTAAAGTATTATAACTCGTTCTCATTATTGGATCCTTGGAAAAAATGTGGATTATTCGGGCTCTCCTTTGGGGTGTGCTCGACGAAACTCGCCCAATGTAGCTCGCTCTCGGGGTGCTTAGTGTCAGTGGAAGACAAGCGTCTCCATAAGTACGTTATTTCGGACAGTTCTGCCACACGTGAAGGCAGTGGTGGGGGACATTGTCAGGGGGCGACCGACCCCTATGGGGCGGGCGACCCCTTGTCGGTGCCTCACTGTCTCTCCTTGCTTAGGCGGTGACATGCCTCCATGCTGAGGTGGTGTAGCTCGGTCCTCACGCCAAAGAATAGCTCCAAGCACCGCCTTACTCTCTGTATAAATAGAGGGGTAGAGCTCCCCTCTATAACACACATCAAGAGAGCAAAATAGAGAGGAAGAGCTTCATTCTACTTTATCTTTAGCTAGAATAAGAGTGGGAGTGAGTGAGGAAAGAGTTGGAGAAGTGCCGGCGCTATCGGCAACCTCCCTTAGTGTGCTCGCTACACTTAGCGGAAGAGTGTCGGAGCTAGCAACATCTCCATTTGTACCTCTACGATCGTCTTACTATTTGGAGTAAGAAGTTCGTGTTTAACTTTAGCATTTATTTCTTAAGAAAGCTACCTTTGTGCATTATGAACTTGCGGGTTCATCATCTGTCCTTGTCGCGGGTACTCTAGTAGAAGGGCCCTGATAGAGACGGATAACCCTTACATGCGCACTAGAGTAATAGTCAATAGGGTAGACATGGTGTCTAGGCTAGAGCTATCTTCGTTTGCTTCGTTCCCCATGATTGAGGGATAGAAGGCAGGTGGTGATAGCCTTGTATGTCCCTTGTAATCCCCCACGTCCAGGTTCGACGTAGAGCTACAGGCGATATCGCTTGGCAGACTAGGTGTACGTCGGTGCCCAAAGTAAGTCTATAGTGTCAAAGTTAACTCCGCTTAAGATATCTACCCTTAGAACAACCTCACTACCCAAGCTACATTTCACTTGTTTTCTTTAGGTAAACTAGCTAAGAGACTTACACACCCATTCCTTTGGGAAAATACCATACCCTAAATACTTTCGGGTGAAGTTCTACATCAGTGTATCCGTGCGCTTGCGGATTCCTCTACTTAAGCTAAGAAACACCAACAACCTCCAAAGCCTAGGAGCTCCAAAAGCAATCTAAAGGACCTTGTGGTAGGCAATGAGAAGGCAAAGAGTGCCTCTAAGAGTGTAACTATTGAGAAGCCGAAGAGTAGCACTACTGTAGAAAAGAGTGCTTCAAAGAAGACTGTGGCAGCGCCAAAGCCAGCGCCGAAGCTAGCTAAGTCCACAACTCCTCCAGCTAACCTACCCACACAGCCTAGAGCAGCCAAGAGTGACAACAAACTAGAGCAGTAGGTGGGTGCCAAGCAGTAGGTGGAGAAACCCACCAAATCATCTAAGACTACCCCTGGGGGTTCTGTATGGACACAGGCCAATGCCAAGTTCAAATTTGGAGAGTCATTCTTATCAGAAGCAGAGCTTGAGAAGGCAGGACCTAGGTGTGTTGCTCTTCATGCTAGGTACATGAAAGAATGTGAAGAGCAGAGGAAAGCCGGGATGGTTGCTATGATCAAGCGCCAGCTTTTTTTGCGTGATGCAGAATCTGAGCCTTTCATTGTGTGATTAGATGACTTGTTTGACCTCTTCAAACTTGATGGATTGGATGTAGAATCTGAGCATGTTGCTGGAATGCATTGATCCTCTCTTGTTGTCATATATATATACTGCTACTGTCAATTTTTTGTATTGCTGTTGTGATCTACAACAAGATGAATCTGCTGCTGTGATCTACTATGATCCTTTTGTAGACTATGGCTGGCTTATATATATTTACTAGTATTTTTGGTACAGCTGTTGTCATATATATATATATATTGGCATCCCTTGTTGTGCAGCTTCATATTAGGGATGATGGCTATACACATATGCAACTTCATCTTATGACTATCTTTCTTTGTCTTAGGAATTTGAAGTGTTGACCACTCCAATCAACATGGAGTATATTAGAGAGAAGATCGCCTTATTTATTGTGTCGCAGATCATCGACGAAAAAACGAGTTTCATTGTGCAAATGTACCAGGATGATTTGATTAGATGCTTTGGAAGAATACAAAGGCACTGTGTGAAGTGCATGTGTGTGTGTATCAACAACAACAACAACAAAGCCTTTAAGTCCCAAACAAGTTGGGGTAGGCTAGAGTTGAAACCCATCAGAAGCATCAAGGTTTAGGCCGTGAATAGCTGTCTTCCAAGCACTCCTATCTAAGGGCTAAGTCTTTAGGTATATTTCATCCTTTCAAGTCTCCTTTTATTGCCTCTAACCCAAGTCACTTCGGTCTTTCTCTGCCTCTCTTCACGTTACTATCCTGACTTAGGATTTCACTACGCACCGGTGCATCTAGAGGTCTCCGTTTGCACATGTCCAACCATCTCAACCGGTGTTGGATAAACTTTTCTTCAATTGGCGCTACCCCTAATCTCTCACGTATATCATCGTTCTGAACTCGATCCCTTCTTATATGACCGCAAATCCAACGCAACATATGCATTTCCGCGACACTTAGCCGTTGAACATGTCGTCTTTTCGTAGGCCAACATTCTGCACCATACAACATAGTAGGTCTAATCGCCGTCCTATAAAACTTGCATTTTAGCTTCTGTGGTACCCTTTTATCACATAGGACACCAGACGCTTGCCGCCACTTCATCCACCCTGCTTTGATTCTATGGCTAACATCTTCATCAATATCCCCGTCCCTCTGTAGCATTGATCCTAAATATCGAAAGGTATCCTTCCTAGGCACTACTTGACCTTCCAAACTAACATCTTTCTTCTCCCGAGTAGTAGTGCCGAAGTCACATCTCATATACTCAGTTTTAGTTCTACTAAGTCTAAAACCTTTGAACTCCAAAGTCTCCCGCCATAACTCCAGTTTCTGATTCACTCCTGTTCGGCTTTCATCAACTAGCGCTACATCGTCCGCAAAAAGCATACACCAAGGGATGTCCCCTTTTATATCCCTTGTGACATCATCCATCACTAAAGCAAACAAATAAGGGCTCAAAGCTGACCCTTGATGTAGTCCTATCCTAATCGAAAAGTCATTCGTGTCTCCATCACTTGTTCGAACTCTAGTCACAACATATATATATATATATATATATATATATATATATTATATATATATATTATATATATATATATATATATAGGGGAGAGGCTAATTCAGTAGCCGGCTACAAAATAAGTTATTCTGTAGCCACCTCTATTTACTATAATTTTATATACTAATTTACCATAATGTCAATACATATTACGATAGTTGGGTTACTATAACACATGGGGATATTTACCATAATGTTATATTAAACCACTTAGTAAGGAGTTACTATAATCTCGTAAATTAACATAGTAATTATCATAACTCAAAGTGGCTACAGAATAAGTTATTCTGTAGCCAGCTACAGGATAGTAGTTATATATATATATATGTTGATTTGATCTGTCCTGGCTGCTGCTGTGCTCATGAGTTTGGTGCTGTGAGATCTAATTGGAGATACATGTGAATATTACCTGGTGATATGTGTTGTGTGTGATGAACAATCATATCTGTCATCTGTGTGATGAACAACTGTGATATGTGTATATATATATATATATGTTATTTATGTGAGATCTATGTATATATATATATATCTGTGTATATGTATTGTAGGTTACAGACGTGTCTGTAGTATTTTTCTTACTACAAACGCGTCTGTAGCCTAGACCTATCTGTAGTAAGAAAAATACTACAGACGTGTTTATAAATGTCGTCTGTAGTAGGATCCTTGCTACAGACGCACACGCGTCTACACTATGGTTCTCACTATAGATGTATTTATAAATGTCGTCTGTAGTACGCGTGTACTGAACACGTGTCTGCCCTATGGTTCTTGGCACAAACGCATCTTAATCTTATCATAGACGTGTTCTGGTAACACGCGTCGCATGTAAGGGCTTACTGCAGACGCGTGTTGACACCCACTAGTCTCTGATAAGGGCTTTGTCACAGACACGTGTTCGTTTCGTCACAATCGCATGTTTATAACGTGTGTCCGTAGTATTTTCCTAATGCAGACATGTTTTTGCGCATCTGTAATAAGCCTTATTACATGTGTGTCATGGTAGGCATGCCAAGGCGCATCAGTGATGTGCCTGAACACACGTCTATGATGTGCTTTTCTTATACAGTGATGACTAGAGAGGGTTTACCGGTACAATTTTTTGATAGACAACAATAATAGATCACATATAGTGTATGTAGGAGAGAGAGTAGGTACGTGCGGACCGGTGGAAGCTCTTTTCTCCGCTCGTTTTGGCTCCAGAGGCCGTACTGTGCGGTGCGCTGAAAATTGAACGTCCGATCACTTTGTAGAGATAAATTAGTCTACATTTAATATTTTATACATATGTCTAAATATTAGATTTGATAAGAATTTTAGGAGGTGTCTAAATAACCCAACAGGGCCTTAGTTCTGCAGTTAGTACAGAGTTTTTACCGGCTAGCTAGACTAGAGGGAGTACTCTTCATACAGTAATCTGCTCTGTCACCAGATATGATTCAGCTGACAATCACTCATGTAGCACATGGCTAGTCCCTGGTTTAGATTGAGGCTAGAAATTAGTATTTGGTACTGTAGCATTTTCGTTTGTATTTGATAATTATTGTCTAATCATGGTCTAACTAGGCTCAAAAGATTCGTCTTGTAATTTACGATCAAACCGTGTAATTAGTTATTTTTTTATCTATATTTAATACTCGTATGTGTCAAAGATTTGATGTGACGAAGAGAGAGTACAAAAACTTGTAATCTAAACCAGGGCCCAGGCACAGCGACGAGACTGACCTCTGATGCCGTGTCACCCTACTCTATGATGTGCGTGTGGACGCGCGGGACTGCCCACACGTACGACCGTCGTGTTTCTCGCCGGCCGGGAATCGTCGTGTTCCTCCACACCCATATGCAGCAGCTGCAGCTTTTCTCAAGGCTATCGACGTGGAGGTGCACGGCATGGGCCCACCTCGATGTGGGGCAAGGCAAAGAGACGCGGCCTCTGGCAAGCGCCACTGCCCCCGTTCGCAGCTATAAAAAAGGGAGGAGATGGCAATGGACGATCCATCCATCCCCAATCAAACTTTCATCAGGACTCTTCTGTAGATATAAAAAATATTCGCATCGCCGGCGCTTTGGTATCTGGATCCTCCAGGCAGCAAGCGGTATTAGTCCTCTGAATTCTCCTTTTAGGGCACTAATCCTCTCTGATTCTCTGAAGCACTACTCATCTTTTCCTGTCCAGTGGCTGCTGCCTACTGGCTCTGCTCCCCTCCAATATTTATAAATTCATTAAATCAACCGTGAACGCATGCTAGCTAAGTGAAAATAGCACAATACTGTTGCCTCGTCGAATGTTAGTCACTACACTGCCCTTGCCGGTCTTTATGAAATTTGACTGTCTTTTATTAGAATTACTAAGTAGTAGCAAAGATGTTGGATCTTACTGAATCTGACTCCGTATCCATGAGGTGCTTCACTGTTACTTAAATATAGGAGTACCTTGCACAACAGTGATAATAATATTAATAATACTTACTACAGTTAAAAATAAACAAGTCCTTATGGCCATCTTCAATTCAGTGTATCAGAAATATGTGTATATAAGCACTTCAACACTTTCTCAAGGTATTTTTGTTATGACCACTCTTCATATTTTACCCTTCTTGTTTGCATCGCTTTTTGGTGAGCTATAGCTAGTTTTAGCATGCATGCTCAATTTATCGACTTGTTGCTTCATCCATGCATGTGTCCAGGCTAACACCAGTTATATTTAATGTTTGGAGGAAGTATTATAATATTGTGAATTTACTTTTGAGACAAAAATCTTCACGCGCCCATACTCTGTCTAAAGTTATGGTATTTGGCTAGCTAGGACAACCAAAAAAAACTTCTATGGTAAAGGGGAATCTGTTGTGAGTGAGCTTTAATGGTCTTCTTACAATTTGAAAGGAAACATCTACTTTATATATTAATATAAACCAACCTGTTCTTCAAGAGATATTTAGTTCTTCAAAATATGGGCTTTTTCCTCTGGATTTTAGGATTCTAAATGGAAAAGCATTTCGTGCCATCGTTGTAGAGGTTCCAACAGATATATAGCACAAATGACAATAAATTGATAAATTGAGAGATATACAAAATGTACCAACATTTAACACCTGCAATACAACCAAAACGTGTATACCTCACATTGACTAACTACTTAGAAAATTATAATATGCAACGAAAATGTATTCATGGTGATCTAGTGATTATTGCCCCATTCATCTCAAAATATAAAGATTTCTAGTTTGTCCTATCTGAAACATTTTTTTAGTTGACCAAGTTTATTGGAAAAAAAACATTAACAATATTTATGATATCAATTGAGCACAACTATATACATTACGAAATCATTTCCACAATAAAAAAGCTTATATTTTGAGACAGAGGAACCGTTGATTTATTTTGCTATTGTTATGTTTATTAACATCATAAATACTTGAGACATATGCATGTACTAAGGCACTAAGCTATTGATCATATATATATTTGATATAGATGAAAGGAGGGACGCAACCAATCATCCTGATGGTGAGCCTGGTAGTAGTACCATGGCTCTGTGTCGCTTCTTCGGCAGCTGCTCTGCTACCGGCACTAGCCATCTGAAAACGTCGTCGATGCAGCAGCAGCAGCAGCTCTGAAAGTAAAAGCAGAGTACATAATAAAAGTGAATTTCAGCACCGCGTCGGCGAACCCCGACAAGTACAAGACCTTCATCGCTTCTGTTCGTGCTGGCCTGGTGAGCACAGCCGAGCGCAACAACAACAGCAGCGGGATCCCTGTGCTGGTAAGCCAAGACGATCCGCTCGCGCTGGAAGCGTCCCTAAACATCACTCTGGTGAACAAGGCAGGGCGTTCCGTGAGCTTGAAGATGGACGTCTCCGGAGCCTACTTCGTGGGTTACGAAGCAGGGAACTACTCGTGCCTCCTCAAGAGATCAGGTTCAGGCCGCACATTGTCATCGGTAACCTGTTACCGGAACTTGTATCCATGGGGAGGTCCTCCGACCGTCACTGTCGACGACGACCCTGCAGTCGCGGCATGGCGAGTTGGAAGATCTCGACCAGGCTATCTCGTCGCTGTTCCTGTTCCCGACAGGCGACGCGACGAAAGAGGACCTGAGCCGGGGCCTCGCCGCCTGCGACGTGATGATCGCGAGCGCGGCGACGTTCCCGTACGTCGAGCGGCGGATGAGCGCCGGCATGTGGGACGGTAACGGCGTGTCCAACGACGGGAGCCTTCGCGGGCTTCAGGAGAGCTGGCCGGAGCTCTCCGCCGCCGTCCAGGAGTCCTACCAGGGCGCCTTCGCCGCTCCGGTGCATGTTCAGCGGAGCAACGGCAAGTGGACGCAGGTGGACAACGTGCGTCGAGCCGTCCCCCTCGTGTCCTTCCTGGAGCACCACAAAAGCTGCAAGAAGACGACGCGGGAGGCGGTGGGCCAGCGTCTTCCCTTGCTCATAAGGTCCGTCGTGCAAGAGCCGGATGAGGAGGACATGCAGCTGGGCGGCGCGGCGGCGTGCGGCCAGGCCGAGCCGACGGTGCGCCTCGTCGGCCTGGAAGGGAGGTGCGTGGACGTGCCCTACGGCTACTACTACAACGGCAAGCAGGTGCAGCTGTGGAGCTGCAAGTCCAACGGCGACGTGAACCAACTGTGGACGCTGAAGCGGGACGGCACCATCCGGTCCAACGGCAAGTGCCTGGCCAGCAGCGGCGACGCGGCGGGCTCCCGCGTGGTGATCGACGACTGCCCAGCGCGTCCCGACGGGCCGCGTCGTCTGGGAGGTGCGCGCGGACGGCACCGTCGCGCTCAAGGGGTCCTCCCGCGGCGGCGGCCTGGTGCTGGCCGTCACCTCGTCGAGGCTCTTCGCGGGGCTCACGGTGCGACGGGACGACCGCGGGACGGGGCAGTCGTGGACGCCGACCAACGACACCGCGCCCCTGGACGCCGCCATCGTCGGGTTCCGCGACCTCTGCCTGCAGGTGGACTATGCGGGGGCGGTGTCCGTCGCCGCCTGCGGCCGCGACGGCGTGCAGTGGTCGCTCTACCCCGACGGCTCCATCCGCCCGCCCGCGTGGCTGCTCCTTCAGTGGCAGTGCCTGGCCGCTGATGCCAGCGGGCGTGTGAGGGTGAAATACTGCGACGGGGCTGGATCGGCTTGCCAGCGCTGGGTGTTCCACAACGACGGCACCATCTTCAACACCGGCGCCGGGATGGTCTTGGACGTCGTCAGGCCATCGAAGTCGAAGGGCCAGGTCGTCGTGTCGAAGCCCGCCACTGGGAGCCCCACTCCCACCCAGAAGTGGGCGCTCATGCTGTGATCCTTGTCCATCTATCGGTCATGCATGCATGTGGGGGCAGTACTGCAACGGCAGTGGATTACAGGACTAGACCCACGTGTTTTGTGTGTATCTGTCACGAGTCGCGAGTTGTTGGGTTGTTCTTCTCAGCAGGAAGAAAGCGCTAGTTCACCAGTACAATAATGCATGCATGCATGCTTGCTATGCTACTAGTAGTGCTCCAATAAAGCCTAGCTCTGTGTGTGTACCGTTGCCTGCAGCGCGCTGTTGCAGTGCTGTAGAATAATTGTACCCTAGTAAAATCTGTTTTCAGTTTATTTACCATGCCGAAAAGTACCTCTTCCGATTCTAATGCCATGTTCGCTAACTTATCAATACTACTTTGAGCAAATGAATGAACGGTGTTTTTCTCTCACAACAAATCGACATCAGCAGCCAAATTTCAGCGAGCCGAACAGAGCATCTATGTGGTGGGAATTCTCAACGTGTTTGGATGTATCTTATATACCACGCTTTCTAGAGTGCAGATGCCTGAAAACGCAGAACCAAAAGCACCTGACAATTGAATGAAAGAAATCAAGGACGAAGAAGTTCCAAATACATCTGATTTAGATTCAATGAATAAAGAATTATTGTCTGATTAGATGCAAAATTTTAGACACCTGAAATATAGTAGGTCTCATCCTATACACTCTCAAAGACAAGAGAATCGGACTTCTGTTGTCACTATATATAGGGTACCGTGCCCCGGTGCTGGAACAAGGAATGAGGTAGTGGAGGTGATGCAATAGAAATCAGGACATTTCTAGCGAGCAAGCACTCTCAAAAATAGGAATCCGACTTCTGTTGGGTACTAATCGACCAATGTGTATGCCCAGTCCAAGATGACCTCAAGGAATTCAGTGTGTATGACCATTGTGAGAGAAAGAGGTGAGAAATCTACTGGTAACGTGAATTCAGTGTTGATGCAATTATACTGTAACGAGAAATAATTTATCTCTGAAAATAATCAATTAACTGAGGCCGTTGGCTTATGGTGCCCATCTCGGTTAATCCATTAACGAAACCGCTTCGGTTAATCATGAATTAACTGAGGCGGACGCTGGGCCAGCTGCCCGACCACCCAATAATGGAGGCGGGCAACCAGCACGCTCGCCTCTGAGCCCCAAAACCAAACGTCTAAGTTTTTCTGTAGTAGGAAACGACACAAGGGTTGCATTGACAGAGACCACACACATGACAGATTGGCCCTGACCACTTTAACAAGACACGGGGCAAGATGGCGAGCAAGCATTATGGGTGTGTTTACTTCTCGATCACCCTTAGGAACACACCTAGGCCAGGCAACCGATGCCAAGCCTGTGGTCAGATGCACATGTCTGGATGTGGCTCCCAGCGAGAACTGTTTTGGTTGTCTTCTTGAAGCCTGCATTGTATATGGAAACCAGACCCTTGCTGGACAGGCTATGGTGGTGTAAGGTATTCTTTGCCTAGTTGACAAGAGATAATATTTGATTGCCCATATAAAATTGTTCCATATATAATAAAAACATATAAACAAGTAATTTTATAATATTTAACTTGTGTAACTACGCTCTAATAGTCTCAACTTTACCTCTAATATCTTAACCTATTTTAAAATACACTGATATCACTTAATATACATTAATCATATGTTAATTGCATCCGGGGAGCCAGGTCCAGACCCTATGCAAACAACCAAACAGCTGAAGTTGCATATCTAAAGCTTGGTTTTGGTATATACGGCAACCAAACAGGCTAGCAATGAGCCCTTGTTCATGCCGCTGAGCGATCTACTACCTCTGCTCTGTGTTAAAAAGAATGCAACTATGATATGCGTGCTAGTTAAAGTACTTCACGTCTGATCAAGTTTCTAGTAAATAGTATTCACATTTATAGCTTCAAATCAATTTATTATAAAAATACATTTCGTAATTAATCTAATGATGTTAATTTGATATTATAGATGTTTATAATTTTTCATCTATAATTGATCAAACTTGATATACTAAAACATGACACTATTCTAGAATTGCATTCTTTTGGAGATGTATATAGTATTTTAATTACTTAGGGCAGTCCCAATGCTAGAAACTGCCCTTAGTTTCTATATCTATTAATTCCCATTGACACTACAGGTAGAAACTATGGTTTTAATGGGTAGTTTCTACAGAATAATTTTTTATCCAATCATATACATTATCTCTTCATTCTCTACCGATCACATCCCTTCATGTATTGGTTCTTGTATAGACATGATTTCTAACTTAGACCTACTTTCTATGTTTTTCTCTCTCTCTTCAATAACTACCTTGCCGCGTCAGCAAAAACGCTTAGGTGGCAGTACAATTAATGTTCATAGAAACTATGATGGATTCTGTATCAGGAGTGCCCTTACTAATATATTCGTTTTAGTAGTTTATATGTTTTTTTCTTGTAAAAAATGTTTTTCATTAGTTCTTCTCGAAATCATTTGTTTTTCAGCCTGCTATTTTTTTTCCTGCTATTGTGGTTCCTCTCCTTCCTCCGAGTTGGCTGAGCCGAGTCCGAGAACGAGTATTCACCCGCGCCGCCTGGGCGATTCGCGCCGGCATCGGACTACGTCGACATCTCCTCGCCTCCCGCCGCTCTCCCCAGCCTCGTATCCGACCTCAGGTCAGGAACGCCGCGCGCCCCCCTCACCTAGCTGCGACGAGCATCACCAGGTACCCCCAGAACCCTAATCCAAGCGATTTTTGTTTGGATCTCACCCGCTCCGCTCCGCTCCTTCCCGTGGCGATTCGCCGTGGCCTTGACCCGTGGCGGTGCCTTTGTGGTGCAGGAAGGAAGGATGACGGACTCCATGGATCTCCCGGCCAAGGGCGGGTTCAGCTTCGACCTGTGCCGGCGCAACAACATGCTGGAGAAGAACGGGCTCAAGCTCCCGGGATTCAGGAAGACTGGAACAACCATCGTCGGCCTCGTCTTTCAGGTGCGGCCGCCTACACTTGTTGTGTTGCCTGCCTTTTGGTATTCCGGTAATTACTGTATCTTCTGCTGGTTCAGCGGTACCCGTTTCTGAGAATTTAGTAGGCATGAACCTTTTGTTGCTGCCGTTTGTTCATGTTAGCTAGTTCATGTTAGTTTGGTTTGGGAATCGCTTTTTAGGGTGCCGAGCAGATCAATTGAGCCTAGAAAAAAAAATCTGTCTGATATCAATCACTTGCATACCAATCTGTTCCACGTGCCCGCATTGGTGCTACGTGCTGATGATGCAAATCAGTGAAATGTTCTGCGCAAACCACCCTCAGGGGTGAAAGCCCCCTTTCTTTCATTATGTTGGATTCCATTGTATTAGCTTAGGGGGAAGGTTGTACATACAACCTTTTCCATCCTGGTGAAATACTCTACATTTGATTCTCTGGCAAATCCTACTTCATTGAATCCTGTTTTGCATCAACTTGTGATTGCATAAATCCAATGCATGATAGTAATTTTGCCTTAACAATTATTTAACTGCTTTTACTATGCGTACCGTTGCTCTTAGCCAGTCCTAATAGATGAAATACCTTTTGGTATTTAGCAATTTACCATGTCTGCGAATTTTGTAGGCATCAGCCTAGTGCTGATGTTTCTTAATGTTAGTTAGGTTTGGAAGTCTCTTTAGGGTGCCGAGCATCTCAACTAAACATTGAAAAATCTTTCTGATATCAATCGCATGCTTAACTTCCTGCCGCACATATACATAAATATTTCTTCATCCTAATGAAAAAAATATACTCTGCAAATGATTCTCTGACAAATCTTAATTGATCCTGATTTTCATCAACTTGTGATTGAATAAATCCAATGGATGATAGTAATTTTGTCATAACTTCATAATTTTTTTTTTGTATATATACACTGGTGCTCTTAGCCAATGCTAATAGATGAAAGACCTTGCATTGTGTTTGAACAGGGATTGTTTAATATGCCCATATCCATTGAGGTTACCATTTGACTAAATCATGCTTTTATATGTAGGATGGGGTTGTTCTTGGGGCAGACACAAGGGCAACTGAGGGGCCTATAGTTGCTGATAAGAATTGTGAGAAGATCCACTTTATGGCCCCAAACATTTATTGCTGTGGAGCAGGAACTGCTGCTGACACAGAGGCTGTTACAGGTAGATGACCACAACAATGAAATCTTACTGCCGTTTCAATCTCCTGTTTCTTCCGTTGAATTCCTTACTGACATTTCCTTCCTTTACTTCAGACATGGTCAGCTCGCAGCTACAGCTGCACCGTTATGCAACGGGTCGCGAATCTAGAGTCGTAACTGCTCTTACACTGCTGAAGTCACACCTCTTTAGGTGAGTTCCTCTCACAGGCACATTTAGAACTCTGTGATTGTGTCAACGTCTGACCTGCTTATGCCATTATGTTTAGGTATCAGGGCCATGTCAGTGCTGCCCTTGTTCTTGGTGGAGTGGATTGTACTGGACCACATCTTCACACTGTTAGTAACTGAGTATACCTGTTTGTTACTTGGTGTCAATATAATTTAGGGTACTTACATTAACTTTGAATGTGCAGGTTTATCCACACGGCTCCACTGATACTCTTCCTTTTGCCACGATGGGTTCTGGATCCCTTGCTGCGATGTCAGTGTTCGAGTCGAAGTACAAAGAAGGGCTCACTGTAAGTGAATCAGAGCAATAGTTCCTGCATTTAACTATGTTGGTAATATAGTATTGCCTTCTGTGGTGACTGAACTTGCATTTGATGGTGTTTCTTTTGATTTACGAAAGTTTGATATTAAATTCCTTTATATATTCTAGAGGGAAGAGGGAATACAACTGGTGTCGGATGCAATATGCGCAGGTATCTTCAATGACTTGGGTAGTGGAAGCAACGTGGATGTCTGCGTGATAACCAAGGTACGTGTTTTCTGTTTTTATTTTATAGTTCCAGGACCAAACCCTGGCCAAGTTCTATTACAAAGGAACCGAAGTAACAAGCGTTTACAAAATTTTAGAGGGAACATAGGTTTATCTCACTTACAACACCAACTGAGAAGGCCCAAGCAAACTTTTGAAGCAAATGTAGAACAAGAACTGATACCACCAGATGCATTTTCTATTTATTGACTGAAATTGACAAAACACTGCAAAATATGTATTGTTTACTTATTAGAGAATGAACTTTCAAATTATCTCCACAACATTATATTTATTGAACTTGATTTGATATATGTCACACTTGAGACATGGTTTGATTTACACTACTGAATTCTGATCACTAATTTCCACTGATGCTCATTTGAGTAAACTGTACACTGCATCTTGCATGCTACTATTTTCCATGGATGCCATTGCGCAAATTGAAAAACATGAAATACAGCCCTTTAAAGTGCTCTACTGACCAATTCCTGTATTACCAGGGGAAGACAGAATACTTGAGAAACCACCAGTTGCCGAATCCCAGAACTTATGCTAGTTCAAAGGGATATAGCTTCACCAAGGGGCAGACTGGTGAGTTCCATGCTAATGAATGTTATACAGGATATGTCATATTGAACAATGTAAAGTAAATGCATGATTCTGTTCTTTGCAGAGGTACTGTCCACAAAGATCACACCTCTCAAGCGGAAGGTTGAGGTCACTGAGGGCGGTGATGCTATGGAGGAGTGATCCTGTATGCTTGCATTCAGTCAAACAGTCATATTCTTTTTATATTATTACTTAGTGGAACAGTCATATTCAGTCAAACACTTCAAGAACAAATGTTACTACCCCCGTTCCATGTGGGCTGTCGGCACTTGGCACTCTGCGTTGTTAGGTTGTAAGAGGCTACTACGAGACAAGGAGCTATTGCAGCACTCCACCTTCATACTGATCATTTGAGGCGAAATCTGCTGTACATTATTAGCTTTAGGACCCGTTCGTTTATCGGGGAATGGAGGCCTGGAACAGTTCCGGATGGAATGATAAGTTTATTTATAGTAGTAAAGATCAGATGGATTATTTCCGGCCCTCAATCCGCACCAAACGAACGAGGCCTTAACAGAAACAACGTATAGATGAGAAAATTTGATATTTGAGATCGAATCCACGCTCGTAACTTTTAACACTAAACAATTTGTACTCCTTTCAATATTTAACCCCTATACCTGCGACTGCGAATTCTTTTGATTAAATGACTTTTCTCCTCTTCGATTTTCTTTCATCTCTTTTTCTCTTTTCATTCAACGAGTCACCTGAAAGTGACTTAAACTGTCCATGCCCCGATATATTGAAACCAAATCGATCCATCGATTCACCTTCCGCTCCAGACGCCGCCGCCTCCCGTCCCCGCCAGACGATCCGCGGCGGAGCAGGCCAATAGAGAAAGGAGGAGTAGAGTAGGCGCAACGTCCGCAGCACGCGAGTAGTCGCCGGAGCAGTCGTGCGGCTTGCGTGCAATCGCCGGAGCACTCGTGCCGCTTGCGTGCAGTCGCCAGAGCAGTCGAGCGGCGGCGAGATGCGGCATCGGTCGAAGCCGAGATGCAGCATCGGGCGTGTGGGATGCGGCGTCGGCGGGCATCGAGCGGGGAAGGCCAGCGTCGGGCGGGAGGGATGCAGCGTCGGGGAGGGGCTCGAGGCGGCTTCTGCCGGGTATGTGAGGGCGGGGCTCGAGGCGGCGGCATCGGCCGTTGCCGCGGCGGCCGGAGTCGAAGGTGAATCCGTGAATGATTTGAGATTAGGCCAGGGCAGTTTAGTCATTTCAGATACCCAGAAAAGGAAAAGAGTTGAAAGAAGAAAAACCAATCAAAAGAATTATCAGATTTAGTTTTGAAATATTGAATGACGCGCGAATTGAGTGTTAAAAGTCATGAGGCGTGCGGATTCATGTCAACTATGGAAATTTCTCCATTTAGACTAAGATATGGAGAGCCTGATTTATAGCAAATCTGCTGTGGAGGGTACGTATTTTGAGAATCTAGATAGCTTTAGAGAGGACGGTTTAGAGAGTCGATTTTGCCGAAGCTGTAGGAGTTGCTCTCACAATTACAACACAGAAAGTAGTACTAGCTCTGGAACAGCTTTTAACTGAAACATCATATTTGACCTTTTTTTTTTTGTTTTTGTTTTAGAGTTATTTCTACCAGCTTGTTTGATGGGAGTCTCTCCGGATGTCTGATTAGCGGATGCTCTTTCTATCTCATATTCCCTTGGAGGCTAATTGGCAAACATCAGGTATGCATCTCGGACCGCATGCATCTCCACCACAACATCTGTTATTGATGCTCGCTCTCGAGGCTGTTGCTTCGAGCAGGATAGGCCAATCCTGAAGATAGAAATCAAGCATTCCTGGATTCTACTTCCCGTAGTGCTATTCGTCGGTTCTTTGTGCAGCCAGATTGTTGAGTCTGCTATCTCCAAGGCTCTGTCTGGTAGAGCCTCCTCGGTGAACTCATACAGATCCAGTGAATCTCTGAACATGTTGTCTGTTGGGCTCCTGCCGGTAAACATCTCAAGCAGCAATATGCCAATACTATAAATATCACCAGATGTTGAGATTGCAGAGCCTTCACCATACTCTACAGTTACGTCAGAAAAAAAAAACCATTAGCATGTCAGATTTTTTTGAAACGCACAAGATAACAATATTAAGAATTTTTGTCACCTGGAGCAACATAGCCAACGGAACCTCTTATTCCGATTGAGCTATATGAATTTTGTATCCTTGTATTTTCTGGGAGAAATTTTGATATGCCAAAGTCTCCTACTCGGGCACTCATATCTTCAGCAAGAAGAATGTTGCTTGGCTTAAGGTCACAATGGATTACCTTCGGTTGACAGTTATTGTGAAGATACTCCACTGCAGTGACTATATCAACAGCTATATCCAACCTCTGGGAAAGGCTAAGTGTCCTACTTGAAGTGAGCTGAGATTTTCGATGAAGCCAAAGATCTAAGCTACCATTGGGCATAAATTCGAAAACTAATGCCTTGAACTCATGACCTTGGGGGTCTGTACTCGAGCAACAAGTAATGATCTTTATAAGACGACGGTGTCGTATCCCTCTCATGGCCTCACATTCTGCCTCAAAATTCTTGGAAGATCCAGATTGACAAAGGTTAAAGACCTTGACAGCCAAGGTTTTGTCCTCATTATCGAAAATGCATTTATAAACAGCACCATATCTACCACTTCCGAGCAAGTTATCTTCTGAAAACCCATTGGTTCCTCTTGATAATGCAAGGTATGAAATTCTTTCATAGTGTTCAGCAATTGGAGATTCTACACTTCTTATGCCTTTGTTTGAGCTTCTTCCAGAGCATCCAAACAAGAAGAATAACTGAAACTGATGATAAGACTACTATAGATGTTAGCAAAGAAATTACAAGAGACTTTGATTTCTTCTTTTTGTCCTTTCCTAATGGGCTTGTAGAGCAAGTTGCCAAGTGAAGTTGATGTGTTTTTCTGCACAACTGATTATTCGCAGCAACTGATATGTAAGTTAGGTTTCTGAAAGCACCTTTGTCTGGCACCTCACCCTGCAAATTATTGAAAGATAAATCCAATATAGACAACGATGTCAAATTCTGCAAATCTTATGGGATTGACCCTGACAAATTGTTGTGTGCTAGGTGCAACTGTTGTAGAGCTCTAATACTACCAATGGCATCAGGGATCATACCAGACAAATTGTTCATGGTCAGATTCAATACACCGAGTCCTTTCAAGTTGCTCAGAGATTGAGGTATGCTACCCTCAAACGAGTTCTTATCCAGTAACAGTTTGACTAAAACTATGCAGTTTCCAATGCTACTAGGTATTTGGCCAGACAACTTGTTTCCTGACAAGATTAACTCGTTGAGGTTAGTCATGGTACCAACTTCTGATGGAAGGGGTCCTGAAAGAGAATTATATGATAAATCTAAGTACCATGAAAGTGAAGGAAGCTTCAAAATTGCCTTGGGTATAGAACCATTAAGGTAGTAATTTGTCGAGAGATCAAGAATAAATAGATTCTTCAGCTTCCCAAGACTTTCTGGTATTGGTCCTTCCAGATTGTTGTAAAATGCAAGGAACCTGGTTAATTTTGTGAGATTTCCTATAGATGGTGGTACGAGACCTGACAAGGCATTTCCATACAGGCCAAGGTCTACCAAGTTTTCTAGTTTCCCAATGCTGTCCGGAATCACTCCTGACATAGAATTGTTCACAGTCAGCAGTATGTTGAGACCAACAAGATTTCCGATGTCTGCAGGGATACTCCCAGAGATCCTATTGTCATCCAAGTATAGCTTTCGAAGGGTCACTGAGAGGTTCACAACTGAACCTGGTAGGTGTCCTCCAAAAGAGTTGTCACTGAGTATCAACCACCGCAGTTGGCTGCCGTTTGATAGAGGATTGATGAATTCCCATCCCTCCTTATCATTTGCTTCAAGCTTGTTTTCTGTCAAGAGCAAATTTTGCAGAGCTCGCACCCTCCCCAAAGTGGCAGGCACATGCCCACTCAATCTATTTTGCGTGAGGTTGAGTGTCGTGAGATGGGAGAGATTAGATACTGAAGAAGGGATTATCCCGGTGAATTGGTTACTTGACAAGCTAAGAATCTGCATGCTGGGGAATCTGTTGCCGATATCAGTAGGAATGCTTCCATGCAACATGTTGCCCCCTACCTGAAAGCTGATCAGTGAAGACAAGTTGTATAGAGAGAGTGGAAGCAGACCGGAGAGGTTATTGTTGTAGAGATGGAGTTTCCACATGCTCTGAATGCTGCCGAGTCCTGGTGGTATTGATCCATCGAGCTGGTTGCTGGAGAGACTGAGATACTGCAGATGAGATAGATTGGCCAGTGATACCAGGATGGGTCCTGCAAAGCTGTTGCTGCTCAGCGATATTGCTTCCAGGGAAGTCATTGCTCCGAGCTCGGCCGGAATGTGACCACCAAGCTTGTTGCCGTCTAGCACCATGATGATCATGCTGATGCAGGAGGTGAGATTGGCAGGGAACTCCCCGGAGAATAAGTTGTTGCTCAGGTCGAGTGTCTTCAGGCGCCGGAGATGGCCCAGGCTTGCTGGGATCTCACCATATAGCTGATTGGACGCTCAGGTTGAGCGTCTGCAGGGAAGTCAGATTACCTATTGTCGGGGGGGAGTGCTCCTTTGAGACCGCCGCCTTGCAAGTTCAACACCGACACCTGTGTTGGCCTCCGATGGCTGCATGTCACGCCCTCCCAGCTGCAGAAGCTGGTGCTGCTGTTCCATGAGGCCAGCGTACCAAAACTGCCATCGATGACTACTTGTGCTTTGAAAGTTAGTAGCGCCGCCTCATCACCGGCGCTCACAGTGGGGATCATCAGGACGGCAACGAGTGGCTGTAGCAAGGTGAAGAGCCCCATTGCCATGGCCATATTGTTTCTCAGTTTGGTTGTTGGGACGTGAAGGCCAAAGGATAAGTAGTAATGGCAATGTTTGAACTAGTAAATTTGGAGTTGTCCTCTGACTTCGCTGAGCTATGGTTGCTCAGCTGAGAACGATGTAGCAGGATACTGTAGTCAGTATAGTTTAGGATAGGGCACTCTGGCCCCGTTCGCTTCGCTGAAAAAACAAGCCGAAGTATTGTTCCGGCTGATTTTTTGTGAGAGAAAAAACACTGTTCCGACTGAAAAAACAAGTTGAAAAGTATGGATTATAAGACAAGCGAACAGGGTCTGTTGGAGAAATTTGTGCACACGACATCCGGTTTCAGTCTAGACAGTGGACTAATCTTTAACAGCAGAAACTTCAAACAGCTTGATGGGTGGATTTGTTCTCTTTTTCCATGGCCTTTTCGCTTTCTGGGCTGTTTCTTTGTTGAGTTAAGGCGATTTCCTTCTCCTTTTTTGTTTTATTATGACTGGACTGATTTATGAGACTATGAATATCTTCTAAAGTTCTATTTTCCCCTTGTATTGTGTATTTGTAGTATAGTTTTCATTTTTTCTTTCATGGATGTGATAAGTTGTTTGGATTATTTTTGTTGTTGATTTAAATTGTTTAACAACGCCATTTTAGAAAATTGATTGTCCTATAGCAGTTTTTTACATGTATATTGCTATTTTCTTATCCAACAGTGAATTTTCCCCTCTAATGCAATGCAATGTTCTTGTATATTTTTCAATCCTCCATGATTTACTTTTTAGACTGTTAAATATATGATAATCTATTTTGTTTATTTTAAATTGTTTCATAATATTTTCAATTGTTCTGTACTTTTAAAATGTTCAATTTTATTTTGTAAATTTTATATATATCTCTCTCTCTCTCTCTATATATATATATACACACACACACACACACACACACACAACACACACACACACACACACACACACACACACACACACACACACACTTATATATGCACTAGACATTGCAAAAATTGAATATTGACCACAAATTAGTTAAACGGTGGAATTATTTTAGACATGTGACTATAGATTTGCAATGATTTTGTATTTGTATTTTTTGGTCAATTATCCAAACGAGTTGTATGACCCAATATTAAACCAGCCCAAACCAGGTGAAGTGTTAGGGCGTCGGGCTGCATCGGATAGGCTCAAAGCTAGTGGGCCAACGCAGTGAGCAAAATAGATGCAAACTGGGCCGAAGAGCACAAGAAAGCGGGCCAACAATATTTCTACTTATAAAATTTTCATTTACAAATTAGTCACCAACTAAAAAACTATACAACAATAAAATTATGTCAAACAGTAAATTTCTATTTTTTAAAAAACAATCACCAGACAAAGCAGCCTTTTGGTAAGCTTGTTGCCCAGCATTTCGGTGATCTTTTTTTTTTTGTAAAAGTTTTTGGGGGGTGAAATTTAACCTAGTGGGACAATGCACCTTAAAACCATAAATTTTCAAATAAAGATATATATGCACGAAAAACTATAGCTTGTTAACCATTTTATTGTGCTATCATCGAAGTAATTTGAATTTCTATGTAGCCTAGGTCGCTAACGTAGACTAATTATAACAAAGCATGTACTAGTAAATAAACACAAAAGAATACCTTATAAGATTAAATAATTTTAAGATAGGTACCCCAATATAGAGCATGATTGGCTGAGATGGAGAGGCCCTTTTTAACAGGGTCTATATTGTTTGAGATACACGCCTCTCCTATGTTGTATGGCAGGTTGGTGTATAACTTAGATAACATTGGATTCATCCTGAGGTAACGTAATGGGAAATGGAATCAACTCATGGGGGTTTGATCGGTGGGATCACTAGCAAGCTCACTGCAGCTTTTCTTTGGTTGGATACCGTCGAGTTCATAAACCCGGGGTCCCTCGGGGACCGGCTTCCACGCCAAGGCTCGGCCCAAGCAGACAACACGTAACTCATGGGCCGGACCAAGAGTCTAAAACAACAGGCCGAAAGGGCGGTCCAGTCACCGACCGGAAGGTCTGGCCGAAGAGGAACAGTGCCCGCTCGTCGACTACTTCTGCCCACCTCTCCGACCAGAGCGCTCACTTCGGACTCCAGCCGCCCCCAGACGGCCTCTCCGATCGGAAGGCCTGGCCCAAGCACTACTTCCGACTTCGACCCCGCATCTCCGACCGGGGTTCGCAGAAACCCTGCTCACCGCTCTTCTCCGATTGGCGCGACCAGAGGCCGACTGGGGCCATCCGACCGGGGACGCCCGCTCGGAAAGGACCAGTGGAAAAAGCGGAGAAAGCAAGCCAGGGCGCACAAGTCAAACCACGATACCAGGGACCATACCATGTACGCCTGCAGGAACAGTACTCTGCAACCGCCCTGACACCAACAGTATTGTAGGCGCCGACATTTTCCTCTACAGTATTGTGGGTGCCATTAACTCCCGTACGGTAAGGCCCCCCACATGCCTCTAGGCATCGATAGTGTTGTGGGCACTGGGATTTACTGAACCGGGTGAACGTGGTGAAACTTCTCACATGCCTCTAGGCATCAATAGTATTTGCAGGTACCGACATCTGCCATTCCCGAAGAAGGCAACGCAACCTCCCACATGCATCTGACATTCTACAGTGACATCAACAGTGTTATGGGCGCCTACCATTATCTTATACCCACCGGCATGGGCAACAAAGCTTAGTAGCATACGTACCCTCACCCTCTCACTTGTAAAGCCATCCCCTTTATCTATAAAAGGGGATGCGCTCCCTCCAACGTAGAAGAGAGTCTCTTCTAGTAAATCAACATCGATCAAGTTCACTAGCTCACAAGCATAGAACCGTCGGGTTCGAACCCCAAGCACACGCTTGAACACTTAGCTCATAGTGGAGCTCCTGTCACTCTCGGTCTTTTCGACCGAAGTTGACCGGACCTCTTGCACACCCCTTCTTCCTCCTTCTCGTTTGTAACCCCACTGCAAACTTCGAGCACCTAGGCTCAGGAATAAAGTCACTGACCGACCCAAACTGGACGTAGGGCACATTGCCTGAACCAGCATAAACCCTATGTCATTGAGTGCTAGGCCACCTCCGATCACAACGTACGGCAAAACTACAAATATTCACTAGTTGGTCACTTTCTGCACCGATAGTTGGCGTCGTCCATGGGGAAGACGTTGTACGTTCAACACTTTTTGGTCATCAGATGGCCCAGTTTTCTGCCACCCTCGCCGTGGCGGGCTGGGGCAATACGATTCGCTTTGGCTCGCTGGAGTTTCCCGCACTCTCACCTGTTGGGATGTGGGCTCCACCCATCTTCGAATCATCCCAGGCTTTTCTCTTCGGAAGCCTGAACTTCGTCACCGACTGGCTCGGCGTACTACACCTCCGCGAGGAGGCTCACGTCCCGACACCCATCGGAGGGGCGCCCTCCATCAACTCCGGGACGTACGACTTCGACAACGCGGCATCTGCGCTTCTTTCCAAGCAAACTCTCTGCTCAAACCCCGCTGTGAGTAATGTACATGCTGTTATTTACCTGCTATTTTCTATCTTCCGCCAATTACCCAGAGGAATGTTGTTGTCCCCATCGCGGCTGCCATACGGCCGGTTCCCCTACGACCTCGTGTCCCCCACAGACGCGTACACCTAGGGGCTCCAAAAGATGCCGGCACCGCCCCCTCTCATGTCTGAATTAGTGGGGATGGCGAGCTACGCTCTCACCTGTTTCCTTGACCTCATGGATGACGATGTCAGGAGTGATGGCTCTAGCATCGGCGACGTGGCACCTAGCCATCGTCCATCCTGAGAGTGTGCTATGGCGGATGCTCTGGGATAGCCGCCTGGGGTAACGAAGACCTTGCAGACTCATGCCCCTCCGGACCCTCATGCGGAGACCCTCGAGCTCACACATGAGCATGGGGAGGAACTACGACAACGGTGGCTGCATCAGCCACCGACTACGCCAGCGCGCTCGACGCACCATGTTGTGCCCCGTGCGCGTAGACCGGTGAGCGGCGCTCAGGGTCACGCCCATCGGGTTCAGCACAACACCATGGACAGGGGAATGATCCCCCGTAGTTCGCTCGGGCCAATCAGAACATCACCGCCACGGCAATGCTTCTGCGCGGCCTGTCTGAGCCGAACGACCCTCATGAACAAGCAATCCACCGGAACCTCCGGGCACTAGTGGAGACCGCCGTCGTTCAACAACCGGAGTGCTCCGTATCACGATGCTGACTCACGGCCTCGCTCTACCTGATCACCGCTACAATCACTGAGCGTGGCACAGGAGGCCACATTGGCACCTCGTCTTGACTTGATGACCGCTTCGCACTGACTGCCTATATACGCGCGGCTCGGACCGAACCGAGATACATGCAGCAGCGACCGGAGTCCCAGCCCTAATGGCCCAGGACCGTGGACCTTTGTCCAAAACCTCCAACAAACGCCGCTCCCGCCGTGCTCCGACAGAGGCTGAGGCAAGGGCAAGGCCAAGCACTAGGATCAGGATGAGGGCCCCTCCATGTAGAGGGGGAAAAAGAATAGAAAGAATCACCGCCGATCGGCCAACTCCGCGTTGGTCACCACGGCTGATCATGCGGGCACGCAGCCCTAGCAAGACCCTCCGAGCCACTTCCATGAGCTCATGGAGAGCCCGTGCACCAACCATGACTACCCCGTAAAACACCTCTACAAGGACTGCTAGCTCCTCAAGCGCCTTCTACGGCAGGCTGGCAGGCCAAAGGAAGAAAAAGGCAAAGAAGCAGCGACCGAGAAAGGGGGCGTAGCAGGCAAGGATCCAGATGACTGAAGGACGAAGTGATCTGACTGGACACCTACCGATCGAAGGACGACAACGACGCCCTTCTCTCCGAATGCTTGGAACAGCTATGTTGCTTTTCCCCCTAAGTTTCAGTCTTACCATTGTTTACTTAGCGTATGCTCCTATAAAAGCACCTCGACCCGAACACTTTTTCGGCCTGGGGTGCTCTAGGGCTCCACTAGGGTACACTACTACCTCTCTATTTTGTTTACTATCATATGGTGAAATTCCTTCCTACCCAACCAAAAGGATAGTTTGTTCCTTTAATTTGCCTTACGTAGCTTTGCTTTAAAAACATTCTGACCGATCGCACCCCACCTTTCCCTACGGTTATGAGTAGCCGAGCCTCGCGGGCCACGCCCTGGGCTCCCAAGGTCGCAACCTATGGGACAAACGGGCAGGTATGAGAAAGAAAGAATAAAAAACAAAATTATGCTAAGGAAAAACTAAGGAACAAAAGGGGAACAAGCTTCCCCGAATGGAGTGACTCCATTATAGAAAACGAAACAAACCATAGTCATTAAGCACACAGGAACATTTACACAGGGGCTCCCCCATGAACTCAAACTTTTTACACTCACTAAACTACTTATATTTTACAAGCTATTGGACTGGCCCGGCGACATCTGCTGTTGGTGTGATCGACGAGGGCATGGGCTGCTCACTCCCCGGTGGCACGACATTTGGCTCGGTCAAAGCCTGGGGTGACATTCACCTCTGACCCAGGCTTCGCGCTGTCCGCAGGCTAGGTAGCATCCTCCCCACACATGCTTCTAGCCATGTCTTCACGATGGACGTCCATCACCCACTAGGCAGAGACTTGTTCTGCCATCGACCTTGCGTGTGGCAGCAAGCTCTCCCCGATCGATTGGATGTCCTCCATGCTCAAGCCTTCAGCATACCCACTGTAGATAGCAGCGAAGTCTAGGTTCGGGTGGTGCGTCGTCACCAAAGTCAGTACCCCCGATGCTCCATAGAATAGCTCGCTCCTTATAAGGTCCTAGACCGCATTTGGGACCTTCGCTAGCTGGACGGCAGGCGCATTAGTGTTTGGCGCTGACCCAAAGACTTCCGAGACAATGAGCTGGGCAATGTTGCGAATCTGGTCAAGATCCCCCTCAAGAGCATGTCACTCTTCATGGGACTTGGCCAGCTCCTCCGCATTCCGGCTGAAGGTCGGCTTGATCGTCTCCAGGTCCTGCTCAAGCATCTTCACCTTTCCACCCAGCTCTGAAAGAAGAGCGACAAGCTCAGAAATAGGCTAAAGGAAAAACCAACACAACGAGAAATAGAAAAGGTACATACCAAAGCAAAAGTTCTCAAGGGTGGAGAGATCCTCTTCCTGCTAGGCCACCTACTCACTCAGTTGGGCGCTCGCATCCTCTGTCCCCATCACCCAGCCCCGCAGCGCGAGCACCTCCTGGTCCGCCTCCGACTAGGCCTTCTGCTCCACCTCCAGGGCCTTCCATGCCGACTCCAGGGTGGTCTGCTCTGACGCCAAGACGCTCTGCTCTGACTCAAGGGTCTCCAGGGATTTCTAGAGTGCCACCTCGGTCTCCACCAGGGATGTCTGCAACCCCGCCTCGGTCTCCACCTAGCGCGCCTTCGCCGCCTCGAGCCCTTGCTTGGTGGTAGCCGCCCACTCGACTGCACGCCACCCTCTGCCTACGCCGCGGTCGCCTCGGCCACCTAGTCCTGGGACTCGTGATGAGTGGACACTAGCCAACGATCAAGCTCAGCCATCCGGGCGTGCTCCATTTGGAGAAAGCGAGACTTACGGGATGACATCCCCTTCAGACTCTACAAAAAACAAGCATGCTAAGGCAACCAACAAAAGATTCAGAGGTCAAGGACAAATATGCGAAACTCACCTCCATGGCAAGCTACAGGTCGACCTCAACTAACTGCTGAGCGGACTTAACCCGCTCCTGGGCGTCTCTGAGCTTCACGGACAGGTTGGCAAGTTCGGACACCACGACGTGCCCTTGCTCCCGAAGGATGTCCTAGAGCTGACACTCCTAGGAATCCCGGAGGATGAACCACACCTTCGCTGGGTCCTCAGGGTAGGGCCACTCCAGGTCACCCTTCGGCAGCCCACCGGAGGGCCTAGCCTCCGTCTGGACCACCGCTAGCTCCTGCGATGACACCGGTGGCTCTGCCATATCATCTGCCATGTCATCAGACAGGATGTCCACCACCTCAATTGCGTGGACCACTGCTGGGCGTTCCAACTTTGTCCCGGCCGCGCTTTCCCCTGGCGCCTCTGGCTCCGACCACGAGGGTGAGCCATGCAGCCCTCTGCCCGGTGAGGCAGGGAGCTTGGTCTCCCTCTCCTCTTCTGCCATGGGCGGTGGAGGAAGGGCCACGAGGGTTACTTCCGACGCAACCTCCGCCGTCGGCACCAGAATCACCACCAATGTCGACGCCGCCGCTGTCACTGTAGCAGCAACCGCCCCCGGAAGGGAAGGGCTCGCCACCGCCACCTTGTTCCCCCAGCCGCTGGCCGCGACACGCTGCAAGGTGGGCCTCCATGCCTCCTGCATGGGAGTTGGGGTGATGCTCAACCCCGTCATTGCCCAGCCACTAACAGAGGGCGCAGGTAAGTCCCACTCCAAAAAGACTCAACAACAAAAGATTGGAAAGAAACAAAGGAAAAAACATACCGAGAGGTGAGCGGTATGACTCTAAAGGCAAGACTCGGTGTCGATGGGCTTGCAGGGCATGGGCCGCCCCCGGGCTACGACCCATGCCCCCTCACTTTGGCTAGGGGCGGAGTCATCCCAATTGGCTCCTGCCCGGCCTGTGGGTCGCCTGCGACCCTTGGCTCAGGACTCCCCGACTAGAGCAGGGGGCGGGGCATCCTCCGGCTGCGAGTCACGCGACGCATGGGCGCCAGTTTGCTCCTCAGACCACCCAGCTTGTTCGACCACGTTCGTGGCAGGCGGGGACTCCCTCGGCTGCGAGTCACGCATTGGCGCTGGTCCCGATGATGCACAAGTGCCAGTCCGCTCCTTGGACCGCCCGGCTTGCTCGGCCACGTCCGCCACAGGCGGCGATAGGACCGACGCTGCCGCCAAAGGGCGTGGTGACCATGTCCGCTTTACCACCTGTTCGCCGATGGCGTCCGCGCTCATTGCGCGCTTCCTTGGTGCAGAAGCCACCGCGCGTCGCTTGGCCTCCCGCTCATCACCAGCGGACGTCGCCGTGGGGTTGCGATGCTCCGCCGAGGTCACAACGACCTCCCGACTTTCCTCCTCCTCGGAGAAAACCATGTCATCCACATCCGTGGGATCCTTTGACTCGAGCTCGGACTCAACGTCGCTCTTTCTCTCCCCGGCCTTCACGCGCCGGGCAACCTCCTTCTCCTTCTTGTACTTCTGATGGGCCACCTCGGCCTTCTTCTTCTTCCTGGCGTCTGCCACCTCCTTCTGAGCGGCCTGCCAGGCCATGCCCTCCGGACCCTTGGGAAGGTGCGACCAGGACTTGTAATTTCCAAGCCCCTATGGAACATGTGGCTCCCAATCAAAAAAATAGGAAAAGCAGAGGAAGAAGTGTGGACTGAAGAGAAGGGAGCATACCAATCTAGACACGATCGAGGAGTTGAAAGGCACGGGCTTCCCTTCGACCCTCTCTTTGGGCTTTAGCTGTAGCACCCAGCCAAGGCAACTCCAGACCTTGTTGTCTGGCAGATCCTCCGGTGATGCGCGGTCCAGGTCTGATGGGCCGTTGTACAACCACATCGTCTGTGTCCTCTCCGCCAACGGCGTGACCCAGCGACGGTAGAGGGTGTGGAACACCCGCACCCCGTCAAGGCCATGCTTTATGAGCTTCTGGAGCTACTCCTCGATGACCCCCACCTTATGCTTCTCCTTATGGGCGCAACCCCACGACCAACTATCCTGCTTCTCTGGCCTCCTACCAGTGAATGTTGGGAATGGCGCCGCCGTCGGTTGGAGTCATAGGGGAGGTACACGGGATATGAGCCTCCCGCACTTGATTTCCTCTGTAGGGTGAAACCCCCCCACTGGCGTGATCTCGGCCAGGTTCCCCGCTGTCAAGGTTCTCCCAGAGAAGAGCCGCCAGAAGAAATCCGTGTGCGGCTCTATCCCGAGGAAAGCCTCACAGACGGTGACAAAACCGGCGATGTGCAGCACCCCTGTCGG
>NW_027097796.1:5000-28940 GCF_019320115.1 Miscanthus floridulus | reverse complement strand
CTGAAGATAAGATCGCCAAACTCGAGCGTAGGCACGAATCCCTCAACCGTCAAACTCCTCGGAGCTATACTCCTCAGCAAAACCTGTGTGCCAAAATTTATCAGTACGATTTGTACTGACCACTCCCAACCCTATGAGCATTTGCTTTGTGGAAATTGGATGCAAGTTGGACATAATCAAAGGAACCTATAAGGCTAGGGTTTCCTATGCAGTAGCATATCAAGTATATATACATTAATAGTTGGTCAAGTTTTAACACCATTCCCACACATATTCCACCCCATTGCCCTTTCCAGAGCCAGGTTTCGATCCCGAGATCGATATACCCCATCTCCACACCATCACCATACCATAACCATACCATCGCTCAGTCAACAGGCCAACTCCCTCTTGGCACTGTCTCAAGGCCCGTAGCCCCTAGCTACGACCGACACTCTCTCACAGGGGAAGAAGAGAAGGACTCATCTCACTATCTAGTTTAAGTGAAACCTAGGAAAGGTCCATAGCCGACAAGTCGGCACATGTATCGATCGATCAACCATACGCTCTACAGAGGTTTTGCATAACCACAAGATCCACCTTCCTCGCTAACCGTCGCCAACTAGGCTGATTCTGGCCGTTTGCTAGCCTAGGATAATGCCACTCTACCATTCAGCCCTGGTACACCCCAAGTCTAGTCTGGGGTGGCTGAAACTGTGAGTCATGAGCTGGGTCCGCAAGGTCTCAATGAAGTCTCAGAAGGGTGTGGGGGAATTCTCTGTGCCCCATACCTCCTTACACTGTCCGCTATCAACCTAGCAGTAGTGGCAATATCCTTCCAAGTAGTCCGGCCGTCCCGCACCATATAGGGCGAGTGGTACGTAAGGCTTCCCAGTGAATCTGAGTACTAGTAAGTCCTTAGGGGTGACCAAGCCAGAATGTCTTCATCAGGGTTTCCATTTTCCGTGCCACCACAGCACCTCCATCCCGGGCTCCTCCCATCACAGGTTCACACCCAGGACCACCTCATATACCATTTACCCACCACATGTATCCATTCCAGGGGTGCCCAGGTAGCACCCCATGGCAAGACTTGCCCTAGGCTTGTCGTATACTCCAACTTGGTCGACTCAACCCTCACCCTCCACGCACCCAAGTCACACACGCAGCACTCTCCCCACAGTCCAGTTAACACCAGTTTCCACCACGCATCAACGTAGTACAAGCGTAGTAGAAGTAATAAGTAATATAGCAGCAAGCGTGTGTCTAGCCTAATAGCAGGGTGAGCAGGAGTAAGGTTGCGTCAAGGTAAAGGCCATCTAGAAAGCATACTACCATGCAAGTCCTATCATAGTATGATTGTAGCAGTAAAGTAAAGCAATAGCAGTTTTATATTTGCCATGCATAATAGGTGCTACGAGATTGGGTGGGATGTGGCACCTTCAGTGTAGTCGTCTCCATACTCCCCACGGTACTCACGATCCTCGTCTGTCTGGTTCTCCTCCGAGTCTGCAAACGATCGCATTATAGTCACGTTAGCGATGTCTATAGAATAGCACAAAGAAGCAATGAAAATTCAAAAGAGCCAAATGCACTCAAACATGGGTTCATTGCGTAGGGCTCAATTTTAGATGAATTTTGGTCCTAGTTTCATATTTTTCTGAGGTCATATGAATTAGTTATGAATTTCTGATGTTTAAATCATTTCTAAAAATGAAAAAGGCCGAATTAATTCTGGGCTGACACGTGTCACGCTATGACTGGTCCACGTGGCATGCTGACGTCAGCATGCCGTCAGCATGACATCAGCGTCTCGGTTCTGAGCTAACAAGTGGGGTCCAGCTGACGTCATCATGACGTCAGCAACGTCATTAGTTCTGACAGGTGGGTCCAGGACTCTTGGGTCACTGACATGTGGGTCCGGTCAAAGTCAACGTCAGTCAACGGTGAGTCAACGGTCAACGGTCTATGGTCAACGGTCAAGGTCACTAACGTGTGGGGCCAGGGCTGCTGACGTCAGTAGTTGATGTCATCGTGACGTCAACATGACGTCACCCTGGCTGTGTTGGCTTCTGACGTGTGGGTCCCGTGTGACATCAGCATGATGTTAGCATCTGACATGTGGGTCCGGAGCGACCATGCCACTGACATGTGGGGCTAGGTCAATGGTCAACGTTGACTGGTCAACGGTCAATACGGGCTGGGTTCAAACTGGGCCTTGATAGGGCTGGATCTGGGCCGGCCTTGGCCCGCCACATGTCATGCTGTGGCGCTGCCACGTCACGGCCTTGGGCCTTTACTGGGCCTTGTTTCCAGGCTGTGGGCATGAGCGTGGCTCACGGTGGACCCATGTTCACGGTCCATAGACCTAAGGCAGGGTCCATGGTGGACCGAGTCCACCTTCTTTTCCCTCGGCTCGGTTCACGTGCACCGAGTGCAGGCTGCGCTGCTCAACTCGCCCCTTCTCCTCGGTTTCTTCCACGGCCGTGCTCCCGCCGGCGGCGCGCCTCGTCGGCGAGCCTTGCCGTAGGCGCTGGTGCCCAATTGAGGAGGGGAAGAGCTCTGCCGAGCCTCGGCGTACACGGTGGTGGGATCTAGGTGGTGGACAGGGCTTTCCAGAGCATCGGCCACGGTGGTCGATGGCTTGGCGTGGCGGTGCTCATCGGTGTGGCGTGGTCAGGCTGTGGTGGTGGCCAAGAGCGCGTTTAGCGGGGTGCGTGAGTTTCCCGTGGCTCCACGAACAGGGCGGGGGAGGTCAAGGGAGGCGCCAGGCGCTCTCAGTGGTACTGGCCACGGTGGTTTGGTGCTCGGGCCGGTGGTCTGGTGCTCGAGGTGGTGTCTGGTGGCTCGGACCGATGGTCTAGTGCGCGGAGGTGGGTCGCGACATGCGCGTGAGTGTGCTGTGCTTGTGTGCCTAGAGACCGAGATGGCCTTAGCCTACGCGCTCATGGTATGGAGCGCCATGGCCGGAGTAGCAGGGTCCGGCGGCGAGCAGGGGAAGAAACCGGGGCTCACCGTAGGTGCTGTGGAAGAGGGGATGGCGACGCAGAGGTGAGTTGCGGCCGTGTAGCTCCGGAAGCCATTCAGTTGCCGTGCAACATCGTGGCGTCGTCCTTGCTCCGGCGGTTTCGGAGGTGCTCCGTCGGCGGCTCCATCTTCTTTCTCCCGCTCCCTTCCTTCTTCCTCTCTTGGCTCTCTCTCTCCTCTCGTGCTCGGGTGCGCAGGGGGGTGGCCGCAAGGTGGCGGCGGGCACGGGAATGCGCTAGGCAACCGGGACCGGGGCTCTTATAGCTGAGCTCGGCCATGGAGCTCGGCGTTCGGCGGCTGGAGATTGAGGAGGATCGGAGGCGTGTTGCATCTCATCCAACGGCCGTGCGTGGTGGTTGCCGTGGCACGGTGCCAAGGGGACAAGGCCATGCCCCGGGCGTGACCCCCTGGCCCGCCCCTGCCACCGCTGTCGGGGCTCAGTCGGCGAAGGAAATCGGCGTTAGCGGTTGGGGCATGGCGTGGAGAAGATGAACAGGAGAAAGGCTGACGGGTGGGGCTCGGCAGGCAGCGACAGCAGGCGAGCGGAGGGTGCACGGGCGTGCTGGGCCGGCTCGTGGGCCGGCGCGCCGCGTGCTGGGAAGACGGGAAAGGGGGTGGCAGGCCGGTTGGGCTGGCTGGCTGGCGCGGGGCCGAGCAGGCCGAGCCTGCGAGGCCTCTTCTTCCCTTTTTCTTTTTCTGTTTTATTTTCCTTCTTCTTTATTTGAATTCAATTTTGATTTTTAAATTTGGATTCCAAATTGGTGCACCATATTCATTGGAGTTTTTGATATGAGGCCCACAACATACTTATATAAATATTAGTAATTTATTGAGCTATTTTGTGTAACAAAAATAGGTGTGGTTTTTGTTATACAAAAATAGAATTAGTTTTTGTCTTTAAACCTTTATTCCTTGGTTTGAGTTTTAATTATTTTATGGTTTATTATTTTATTGGAGTTGTTAAGCATATCATAACTCAAATGGAAATCCAAATCACATTTTGAATTAACAATGTATGCAATACTTTATTTGTTAGAATTTAAATAAACACAATTAACTAATGACATGCCATGCTTATGTGTTAACTTGGGTTGGGGTTAGACCTAATGCATTTCTTAGGTTGGGTTACTATACATGACACTCATCATCACATGGGAGTTTTAAGAAAAATTTTGTAGTTGGTATTTTTAGTGTATGGATTTTTGGGTTGTTACAGAGGCGACCTGTGATGATGATGGTGCGACATCTCTAACAAACTGTGTGGTGGTGATGTACGTGGCCGCGGTGGTTGTCTAGGCCTGTGGGGACGAGGGCGGCCTGCCTGGGCCTGGTCTTGGGCTACACATGCAAACAACCAATACAAAATAGTCAAAATATGTTGATTTATATTCCCTCTGTTTCAATTATTTATGGCTTCCTTCCTCCAATTTCTCTAATTTTACCAAGTTTACAAAAATGTACCGACATCAAAAGTATCAAATCAACATATTTTTCGATGGTATAGTTATTTGAACTTGTGCGTGTTAATATGTTTTCCATAAACTTGGTCAAAGTTAATAGTTTGACTTAGCACAAAGCCAAAATAAACTATTATTGTCAACCGAGGGAGTAATATGTAACAATGCACAGTAGAAGTAATGATCTCCATATACATATACATATATACCTTGGCATGATGAAGAGGTTGAACAAATGACCACAAGTATCAGTAGGAAAGTACATGTCAGCTGTACATTCCTCGTCCTCTTGCATTTGGTGACTGCCATGAGATGAGTGGACAATATTACTGTCTCCTTTCTCTCTCTTTGTTTTTCTTTTTTCACTTTCTTGAGTGACGAGGTGAGGTGCTGTTTGCATCTGTATTTGTTTTTCTGTATCACTGTGCAAGTGTTTATATAGAAAACAAAAAAACCTTAAGTAGGAGTCATTATGAAAGTTTATCTATTTCTACATTAATGCTTTTATCAATCTATCTATCTATCTATCTATATGTCTATCTACTATCATTGTGTCTGTCCGCTAATCTTTCTACCTACCTACCTACCTATCAATCTATCTATCTATCTATCTATCTATCTATCTATCTATCTATCTAGCTGTAGGTCTTTTCTCTCTATCTATTTATCTATCTGTTTATCAATCTATCAAGATATGCTAAGGCATGAAGTTTCCATATATATTTGTTTTCTGTATCACTGTGCAAGTGTTTATATAGAAAACAAAAAAAACCTTAAGTAGGAGTCATTATGAAAATTCATCAATTTCTACATTAATGCTTCTATCTATCTATCTATCTATCTATCTATCTATCTATCTATATATCTATCTATCTAATCCATCCATCCATCTATCCATCCATCCATCCATCCATCCATCCATCAGCGATCTAGCTATCTATCTATCTATCTATCTAGCTATCTATCTATCTATCTATCTATCTATCTATCTATCTATCTTATCTATCTATCGATCTATCTATCTATCTATCTATGTCTGTCTATTTATCAATCTATCCATCTATCTATCTACTATCATTTTGTCTGTCAGCTAATCTTTCAACCTACCTACCTACCTACCTATCTATCTATCTATCTATCTATCTATCGATCTATCTATCTATCTATCTATCTATCTATCTATCTATCTTTCTATCTGTCTGTCTGTCTATTTATCTATTTGTCTATCAATCTATCAAGACATGCTAAGGCATCGACCGTCTGGTTGATGGCATATAGTCAGTCGTGGCCACGCCTAATTTTATTGCCTCCCCACAGCCTGCCACAAGCCCCATGGGAAGTAGGGCGACCGAAGGAACCACACATTTTCTCTATCTCGTGTAGATTTTTACTGTGAAAAAAATATGCCACGAAACATGTGAATATTTGATGACATACTTTTAATATGTGAAGAAACATGACATGTACAAAATAACAGACACGATCTGAATGGTTTCCGCACAAATGTATGATGTTTATCGTTGATTATTTATTAGAGTTATATTATTCCCCATCTGGCTCTTTGGTCAAGCTTCTCAAGGCTTCGGCTTCACCTATTAATACACAGTTCATGTCACTATTCATGGAGCTTGTTTTTTCAATCTCCTTCTCAACAAGCCAGTGAAACCACTATTTTTTGCTTGACCGACTTTGGCTTCTCTAGGTACTATAGCAATAAGCCAAAGCTAGATGAAGCTCCACCAACGACCTGACAAGATGCAAACATAAGTACCACTATAAAAATATCAGCACAGACCAACTCCAGTAAAATTTACAATAACTTGTTTCCTAGTTTATTCCACAATTGGTTGCTGTATGTATGCCTTTTCTGGCATGTCACTCGGTACACATTATGTTTGTTTACAGTACATTATATAGCAACGGAATGCAGCAGCATTTAGGCACAAAAAGACCATCTTATTTAGTTCGCATAAAAAAGATGCTTGTGTTACACTGCTTAATGTTTGCAGCAACATTCCCATTTAGCATCCGCTCTCTCAATACTGTAGCTTTTTCTTGGATACAAAGCCGTTTTCCTTGCACATGTTCTCGCAGTCATGAGTCAGACAGAATCTGTTATTGTAGGGATAGCACGTATCGGGCTTTGACTTTGCCATTGGAGAAGACAATGTCTCAGACAAACTATGTGGTTGCGATGACAGCACTGATGGCGGTGGTGGAGGTGACCAATGGTGATGATGGTGCGACATCTCGGACAAGCGGCGTCGTGGTGACGACGACGGCACTGGTGGGGGAGGCGGTGACCTGTGGTGATGATGGTGTGATGTCTCGAACAAGCTGCGTGGTGGTGATGAAGGCACTGGCAGCGGTGGTGGCGAACTGTGGTGATGGTGGTGTGCCACCTTAGACAAATCGAGTGGTGGTGACAACGACACCACCGGCGGTGGTGGTGACTTGTGGTGATGTTTGTGTGACACCTCAGACAAACTGCGTGGTGGAGATGACGGCACTGGCGGAGGCGGAGGCGACCTGTGATGATGATGGTGCGACGTCTCTAACAAACTGCGTGGTGCTATTGTACGTGGCCGCCAGTGGCGGATCCAAAGGGGGGGCTGGGGGGGCTCCAGCCCCCCCTAATGTCTTGATTTCAAGCCTAATCACTGTAGCAAAAGCTTGATTTCACCATTAAATCTTCATGCAAATCAACATCTCCATTGTTTTAGCCCCCCCTTATCCCGCATCGTGCATCCGCCACTGGTGGCCGCGGTGGTGGCCCAGGCCTGTTGGGACGAGGGCGGCATGCCTGGGCCTGGTCTTGGCCTACACATGCAAACAACAAATACAAAATAGTCAAAATATGTTGATTTATATTCCCTCTGTTTCGATTAATTATGGCTTCCTCAAATTTCTCTAATTTTACCAAGTTTGCAAAAAATCAACATATTTTTCGATGGTATAGTTATTTGAACTTGTGCGTGTTAATATGTTTTCCATAAACTTGGTCAAAGTTAATAGTTTGACTTAGCACAAAGCCAAAGTAAACTATTATTGTCAACCGAGGGAGTAATATGTAACAATGCACAGTAGAAGTAATGATCTCCATATACATATACATATACATATATACCTTGGCATGATGAAGAGGTTGAACAAATGACCACAAGTATCAGCAGGAAAGTACATGTCAGCTGTACATTCCTCGTCCTCTTGCATTTGGTGACTGCCATGAGATGAGTGGACAATATTACTGTCTCCTTTCTCTCTATTTGATTTTCTTGTTTTACTTTCTTGAGTGACGAGGTGAGGTGCTGTTTGCATCTGTACTTGTTTTTCTGTATCACTGTGCAAGTGTTTATATACAAAACAAAAAAACCTTAAGTAGGAGTCATTATGAAAATTTATCTATTTCTACATTATTGCTTCTATCTTTCTATCTATCTATCTATCTATCTATCTATCTATCTATCTATCTATCTATCTATCTACTATCATTGTGTCTGTCTGCTAATCTTTCTACGTACCTACCTACCTCCCTATCTATCTATCTATATATCTATCTATCTATCTATCTATCTATCTATCTATCTATCTATCTATCTGTCTGTCTGTCTATCTGTCTATCTGTCTGTCTGTCTATCTATCTATCTGTCTATGTATTGTGTCTGTTTGCTAATCTTTCTACCTACCTACCTACCTGTAACACCCTAAATTTTACAACAATTGAAACTAGAGAAAAATTTATTTACCAAGCATTTTTGTGGGCATTTAAATTTAGGAAGAATAATAAAGTTTACCAAATTAAAATTTAATATAGGTTAACAACAATGAATGTGCATTCATGCTGCTACATATCAATTTTTGGAATGGTTTGATTTGAACTCAAGTTTGAATTCGATTTGAATTCTTGCTTTCAAAATTTCTTTGGAAAGAAATTAGAAAAAGAAAAGGTTAAAATCTTTCTTCTTCCACTTTCTGGCCCGTAGGCCTACTGCTGCCACGCCCAAAGCTTTTCCTGCGCTGGACTGCGTCTCTCACTGCTCCGCTCGGCCCACTCCAGAGCCGGCCCGCGCTCTTCTCCGCTTGGGCCGAAGCCAGGACTCCCCGACCCAGTCGCGCAGCCCAGTTTCGCTGGCTCAGCCGCTCCCGCTGGCCCACGCAAGTCTCCCACTACCACTGACCATCCGGGCCCAGGAGTCAGACCCGCCTCCTTCCTTCCATCGTGACCGGCCCGGACTCTATCCCATGCAGTCGCATGAGTCCGCCTCGATCACGAACATCAGGATGCCGTCACGCCCAAGAAATTCCGGCCTACACCGCCTCTCTATCCCATCTAGCGCTCGTTTTTCTACGCGCCCGCAAGCTGCAGCCGCCTAACCTAGCGCCGCCGCTAGCTTGGAGTACCGCCGTCGTTCGTCGAGCACCGTGCCGCCGTTATTGGTTCCCGGTCCTCTGTTTTGGGTCTGGTGAGATCCCCTTTCCCTCCTCTCTCTCCCGGTACTTCTCTTTTGTCGAATGGTGCACTGGAGGTTGAGAACCGAGAGCTCCAGCACGCCAGCCATGGCGCCGCCATCGGGGCATGACCGCCGGCACTGTTCCGATGCCCTCTCTCTCTTTCTATTTCCGCCGGATTGATTTTCAGCCGTCGGTTTCTAATCCAACGGCTCGGATCTAAAGATACCCTTTTGATGCTGATTTTGCAGTTACACCCTTATAAATACTTTGGTGTTAACCCACGGTCCTTTGCGCGTTTCACAGTTTATGTTTCTTTCTTTCGAAAGCGTATTTTCGTTCGGTCGAACTGAAATATGTTTTCAATTATTTACAGTTTTGCCATTCAACTTGTTTTAGCCATAATTTCTCCGTTTTAACTCCGATTTGATCCGTTCAAGTTGCGTTAGGTTCGTAATTAAGTAATATACATGTTTATGCTACTGTAAAGTAGGTTTTCCAACTTTTATAATTCGAGCTTAGATCTAATCTATTATTTGTCTATAGGAAATCTTGTATAAATCATAACTTTTTCGTTTTAGATCCGATTTTTGTGATCTTCACGTCTGTGTGTTCATAGCGAGATGTAGATTCATTTTCCAAACTTTTCATTTTGATTCTTTGTTGTTGGTGTACTGTTCTAATCTGTAGCCTTGTTTGCTTTGCATGATTGCTCCTGGATGCTTGTATGTTGCTATGGTTATCGAGTATAGATGGTGAGCAGTTCTCGGAAGGTCAAGGGTACGACTTTGACGAGCAGGACCAGCAGGAGTACGTTGCTCAGGGCAAGTATAGCATGGGATCATCCTTGTTTCCTATACACTTTAATTCATTAAATTCATGTTGCATGTGTCATCTTGATAGGGACTTCCTAGAATTGAACTACTACCTTGTCACCTATGGGTTATGCATTTGGGTAGCTTTGCTAGTGCTCAATTAAACCATGATCTTGTAACTTGACTAATGGTTAAAACGTGACTTTTTAGCAACATGGAAACAGGGGGCTGGAGTGTTTAGCTACTTTTCTAAATGCTTCAGATTCCTCTCCCTAAGGACTTATCTGTAAGTGATCATCCGAGACTTACAGTACAGCTATGAGGGCTACATGGCTCTGGCTTCAGCTCAGTATGAGGACCTTTTCTAGCTTGTTAGTGGTTACCTTTATGGCGCAAGAGGGGTGTGTTCCGGGTTGGATATAGTGCGGCCTCTGTCCGTCAGTGTATAGGTTGCGTGTCATTGTGCCTGTCGGAAGGGGAGCTCTACATTCGTAGGCCACAGAAACCTGGCTTCCCTAACTTGTTAGACGAACCTTTGAAAGGCTTCATAGTGACCCCTGCCTACTCACCTTAGAAGTGTTTTGGGAGTTATAAACCCGGGCATATGGGAATCATGACTCACAGTGAAAGTGTACAACCTGTGCAGAGTGTAAAACTAGTATATCAGCCGTGCTCATGGTCATGAGCGGCCTTGGAACCCTTATGGAATAGATGATCACTAAGTATTATGTGTTTATGCTATTCATTACTCATGTTTACATTTGATCATGTGTTTGGCAATGGGAATTGAAACAACTTGATGCTACTCATAAGCTAAAATTGTGACAACTAAAAGTTGAACGCTGTTAAACCTGTGTCTAGTCTTTTGAGCCTCATGAACCCCATGTTACACTAGTTGAGTACGACATGTACTTACGCTTGTTTATTTTCATTATTTGGATAAAAATCCCGGATGGGTAACAGATGACCTTGAGAATGATGATTTCCCTGAGGACTACTAGACTTGTGGTCAACCAGTCGACATCCCTGTGAATTGGAGCTTCCGCGATAGATCTTTTTATTACTTACGCTATACTTATGTAATAACTCTATCTTATTCATGATGTAATAAACAATGGTGATGATACTATTCATAATTTGTCGGCTTATGTGTGTGACTGATCTCTGGGCGCACATAAGGTTTTGCACCCCATTTTATCCTTAAAATTGGGTGTGACACTACCTACCTACCTACCTACCTACCTATCTATCTCACACCCCAAAATTTCTGATTTTGAGTTGTGCATAGAAAACACTAAATAAAATGAATTATTTTAATATTTGGATAAAATTTACCAAGTTTAGTTTGAGCTAGCGCAAATTTAGTTATAGGAAAAATGTGAATTTTCAAAGGTTTCTAATTTTGATAAGCGTTTGGATGATATGATGTTTGCTTGTTGCTTCTTTGTGTGTTAAGAGTGAGCAAAGTCTTTAAAATGCGTTAGTTGGTCGATTTTTCTTCTCCGACATGCCTTTATCTTTTTCTACAATCAAATTCTTTGTTTCTCGGCTCAAGTTTTTGTTGGGAGCTTCCTAAAATCTTTTCTTTGCAACGCAAATCACTCCTTTTAGTTCCTCGTCCATCAATCAATCTCTACAAACTTCTCAGGAAATTTTCTAGCTTTTTCTAGAACTTGTTCATACTTGTCTGTGAGCATAATTTAATTTTTAGATGCTCCAAATTATCTTATCATGGGCTCCATATACTTTATTTGGGTCCCTCATGTTCCATAATGTCTCTGGAAATTTTCCCCGAATTTTTAGAGCTTTTGGGGTATTTTTCGCGGCTTAAATAATAATTCTAGACATTTCTGGAATTATTTTATCCATGAAATTAATTAATTCAAAAAATAATAAATCTCTCATTTTTTCCAATGATCAAAGCCCATGTGCAATAATGCTAATAAATCCTAAAGGCACATGCATTTATTTACTAATGGGCTTTAATGATTATTTAGGCCCATTAGTAAAGGTGGGGGGTGCAACATCAGTTCGTACCATATTACTAGTTGATGTGTAGGTGGGGAGTTTTTCTCCCTATATATTTGTACCAACCCCTTGAGCAAAGCACACCAAAACTACCATAAGCGGAGCCCCTAGTTTGGGAAATCCCACATGTAGTAAATTAGATTTTATTGACTTGTGGTGTGAATATTGGTGTGCCTAGTTGATATGTTATTGTGTTTATGTCTGAGTTGAACCTTTGTAATGAGTGCTGGAACTTTGTGGGCATGTCTGCAAGTTTCATAGTTAAGAATATTAAAGATTGGGTCAATAAATAAATAGTTGGGTTGGTATATCTTTTTCTCTCGGAATCTGTTTTTCAGAGCAGTCTGCCTTTATCTTAATGCCAATTAAAATCTACTTAACCAAAAATTATGAAATTTTTATGGAATAACTAGACTTAAGTATATTTCCAATGCCTCTGGAATCACCCTCATATCTGATCGGGTTTGTGAGATATAGCTGTTTCAAGATGAGGTTTCTGCGCAGTCTGGAATCTAGAAACAGTTTTGGTTGTATCCTGATTTTGAGTAACCTAACGACAGAATCTAGGAATGTGGTCTGAATAAAAGTTGTAGATAATTTCTTAATCTTTCAACCGTATAAAGTATACCCCATTTGGGTTTCTGGAACTCGAGATATGATTGTTTTACAGAGCTGCTGATGTTGAGACTCGTTTAGAAAATTTTTAGAATATATTCTAACTTGGAAATCTCTAAATCTTGAATATTTGTGTTGGATAGAAGATGTCAGGAAGAGGAAGAGGCCGAGGTCATGGAGGTGTTCCCCCACATCCACCACCATCACCGCTACTGACTATTGAGCAACTCTTGGCAGTACAGACACAGCTCATGCAAGCGTTGGTGATAAGTGCGGTAAATTTTTGAAGGGCCGGTGTTCTCTCATGCCACTGATCCACTGGAAGCAAGTGATTGGCATCATGTAGTGGAGAAGCAGCTCAACATAGCACAATGTGATGATCAACAGAAGGTGTTGTACACTTCAGGACAGCTCCAGGGAGAAGCTCAAGACTGGTGGGAGTCATTCGAGTATGGATGTCCCGCCATTCCTCCTCCTATCACATTGCAGGAGTTTAGAAAGAATTTCAGATCCTACCACATACCAGAGGGATTGATAGAGCTTAAACAGGAGGAATTTAGAGCTCTGAAGCAAGGATCCATGTCCGTTGCTGAGTATCGTGACAAGTTTGCTCAGTTGTCACGTTATGCTACTAATAAAGTGGCTGATGATGCCAATAAGCAACGCCACTTTCTCAAGTGTTTGTATGATGTTCTGCAACTCTAGCTTATGTCCAACACATACCCTAATTTTTAGATGCTGGTGAATCGTGCTATTGTTATTGACAATAAGCGTAAGGAGATGGAGGCCAAAAAGAGGAGGCTTCAGGGACAGGCTTCTAGGAGTGATACTAGTGGCCACCTTGTTCTTGTGCTGTCCACTTGGCACAACTGAGGCATTGGGTAGCCTATCAGACATTTGACCAGCTGGTGGATCTCCTGTTTTGTTAGCATCATGACCCATGTTTTCTGGTTCCTTCTCCTCTGGGGCTTTGTCCTCGTCCATGGTAGAGTCCATGTCAATGACTTGGGGCTCACCATCAGACATATCCTTCTCAACTCTGAATTGTAGCTCATATACAAAATCCTCAATGACTACATCAACAAGGTTTGGGATGAGGTCAGGATTTAGCACTGCTACTTTCATTCTTGCTCTGCCATATTTCTTTGTGAATTTCATATCAACAGCCCGAGATGCCCCTAAAATTGAGCCAATTACCCAGATAATAGGAAATTCCCGTAACTCCTTTGGGAGCCCTCTGAACTGCACCCAAACCTTGTCAATCTCATATTTAAAAACATCATTTTCGGCTCCTTTCTCGAACCGAATCTTTCCTTTCACTGTCTTTATGTCCATTGGGCCCCAATTCACCATGTGGTTGAGCACTTCAGAAGACGAGAAATTAGTGAAAAAGGCATCGTTGCCTTTGTCTTCAATCACCCAACTATTCCCAGGCAGTAGTTTGTCAAGTTCCACTACTAACTGGTCAGCAGTAAAAGAACCCTCCAAAACACGTACCACAGCGGATTTGTCATCAGAAGCAATTTTCGGATTCTCAACAACAGGTATGAAATAAAAGCCCAGGCCTTCTACAGCATATCCACAAGGTATAGCAGTAGAGTTCAAATTCTTCAGATTTGGACATATTTTTTTAACATGATCACCAAAGCATAATTCACAACTAAGAACAGTCGTACAAACTGAAATCGTATGCCCTTTAGTGTGGCATCGATAGCAGTAAGGTTTACCCTTTCTTTTTTGAGTTCCTCCTTTCTAGGATAACTCTGGCACATCACTCATAATAACTACAGAATTGGATCCTGGTGGGGTAGTGTCTGTCGCAAGGGTTTCAACTGATGCCGATGCTGACTTGTTCGAAGTAGTCGAGGTCACCTGCTGCGATGACCCCATTGCTGGTGTTGGTTGGGGAGCAACCCCCTACGCACCTACCAGCGCCTCCCCCTGGATCGAGTTTGGGAGAGGGGGTGGCCCTGCTGGTTGCTGCGGCATGTGGCTGCCTCCCAGCTCCTGTGACGAATATGGTTGGTAGCGGGGGCAGCTAGGGTTTGGCCAGCCCCCACAACCTCTGCCTCCGCGGAACCCTCCTCATTGCCACCCTATGGACTCCAGCCCCGGCCCCTGCCAAAGCCCTGGTTGAAGTAGCCGAAGCCACCGTACCCCTGACCCCGGCCTCAACCACGCGGGGGAAACTAGTCGCGGCCACGGCGCCACCCGTGTCCTGGGTCAAAACCCGGGGTTGTACCCCACCCCCCTTCCTCCTCCACGAGCGCCATGATCACCGCCATGACCTGAACCCTATGCCGCCATGTGTTTGCCTGCTCGCACGACGCCTGCGAACGAAGGTCACGATGGCGTCGTATACGCTGCTGGCGGCGGCTTAGTTATGATAGGACTTCTCGTCCCTGTCCTCTTGAATAACGCACACAGTTACCGTATGTATTCCTTTTCTGGCTGACACTCGGTACACGTTATGTTTGTTTACAGCACAGTTCATAGCAACGGAATGCAGCAACATTTAGGCAACAAAAAGACCATCTTATTTAGTTCGCATCAAAAAGATGCTTGTGTTAGACTACTTAATGTTTGCAGTAACATTCCCATTTAGCATCCGCTCTCTCAATACTGTAGCTTTCTTGGATACAAAGCCATTTTCCTTGCACATGTTCTTGCAGTCATGAGTCAGACAGAATTTGTTATTGTAGGGATAGCACGTATCGGCCTTTGACTTTGCCATTGGAGACGACAACGTCTCAGACAAACTACGTGGTTGCGATGACAACACTGATGGCGGTGGCGGAGGTGACCAATGGTGATGATGGTGTGACATCTCGGACAAACGGCGTCGTGGTGACGACGACGGCACGGGTGGGGGAGGCGGTGACCTGTGGTGATGATGGTGTGATGTTTTGAACAAGCTGCGTGGTGGTGATGAAGGCACTGGCGGCAGTGGTGGCGAACTGTGGTGACGGTTGTGCACCACCTTAGACAAATTGAGTGGTGGTGACAACGACACTGCCGGCGGTGGTGGTGACTTGTGGTGATGATTGTGTGACACCTCAGACAAACTGCGTGGTGGGGATCACGGAGGCGGAGGTGACCTGTGATGACGATGGTGTGACATCTCAAACAAACTGTGTGGTGGTGTTGTACATGGCTGCGGTGGTTGTCTAGGCCTGTGGGGACGAGGGCAGCGTGCCTGGGCCTGGTCTCGGGCTACACATGCAAACAACCAATACAAAATAGTCAAAATATGTTGATTTATATTCCCTCTGTTTCAATTAATTATGGCTTCCTCAAATTTCTCTAATTTTACCAAGTTTACAAAAAATGTACCGACATCTAAAATATCAAATCAACATATTTTTCGATGGTATAGTTATTTGAACTTATGTGTGTTAATATGTTTTCCATAAACTTGGTCAAAGTTAATAGTTTGACTTAGCACAAAGCCAAAGTAAACTATTATTGTAAACCGAGGGAGTAATATGTAACAATGCACAGATCTCCATATACATATACATATATACCTTGCCATGATGAAGAGGTTGAACAAATGACCACAAGTATCAGCAGGAAAGTACATGTCAGCTGTACATTCCTCGTCCTCTTGCATTTGGTGACTGCCATGAGATGAGTGGACAATATTACTGTCTCCTTTCTCTCTATTTGATTTTCTTGTATTACTTTCTTGAGTGACGAGGTGAGGTGCAGTTTGCATCTGTGCTTGTTTTTCTGTATCACTGTGCAAGTGTTTATATACAAAACAAAAAAACCTTAAGTAGGAGTCATTATGAAAATTTATCTATTTCTACATTAATGCTTCTATCTTTCTATCTATCTATCTATCTATCTATCTATCTATCTATCTATCTATCTATCTATCTATCTATCTATCTATCTATCTATCTATCTATCTGTAGGTCTTTCTATCTGTCTATTTTCTATCTGTCTATCAATCTATCAAGACATGCTAAGGCGTCGTCCGTCTTGTTGATGGCGTATAGTCAGTCGTGGCCACGCCTAATTGTATTGCCTCCTCAGAGCCCCATGGGAAGTAGGGCGACGGAAGGAACCACACATTTTCTCTGGCTCGTGTAAATTTTTACTGTCAAAAAAATATGCCAACAAACAGGTGAATATTTGATGACATACTTTTAATATGTGAAGAAACATGACTTGTACAAAATAACAGACACCATCGGAATGGTTTCAGCACAAATGTATGATGTTCATCATTGATTATTTATTAGAGTTATATTATTTCCGATCAGGCTCTTTGGTCAAGCTTCTCAAGGCTTCGGCTTCACCTGTTAATACACAGTTCATGTCACTATTCATGGAGCTTGTTTTTTCAATCTCCTTCTCAACAAGCCAGTGAAACCACTATATTTAGATTGACCGACTTTGGCTTCTCTAGGTACTATAGCAATAAGCCAAAGCTAGATGAAGCTCCACCAATGACCTGACAAGATGCAAACATAAGTACCACTATAAAAATATCAGCACAGACCAACTCCAGTAAAATTTACAATAACTTGTTTCCTAGTTTATTCCACAACTGGTTACTGTATGTATTCCTTTTCTGGCTGACACTCGGTACACGTTATGTTTGTTTACAGCACAGTACATAGCAACGGAATGCAGCAGCATTTAGGCAACAAAAAGACCATCTTATTCAGTTCGCATTAAAAAAGATGCTTGTGTTACACTGCTTAATGTTTGCAGCAACATTCCCATTTAGCATCCGCTCTCTCAATACTGTAGCTTTCTTGGAAACAAAGCCATTTTCCTTGCACATGTTCTTGCAGTCATGAGTCAGACAGAATCTGTTATTGTAGGGATAGCACGTATCGGCCTTTGACTTTGCCATTGGAGACGACAACGTCTCAGACAAACTACGTGGTTGCGATGACAACACTGATGGCGGTGGCGGAGGTGACCAATGGTGATGATGGTGTGACATCTCGGACAAACGGCGTCGTGGTGACGACGATGGCACGGGTGGGGGAGGCGGTGACCTGTGGTGATGATGGTGTGATGTTTTGAACAAGCTGCGTGGTGGTGATGAAGGCACTGGCGGCAGTGGTGGCGAACTGTGGTGACGGTTGTGCACCACCTTAGACAAATTGAGTGGTGGTGACAACGACACTGCCGGCGGTGGTGGTGACTTGTGGTGATGATTGTGTGACACCTCAGACAAACTGCGTGGTGGGGATCACGGAGGCGGAGGTGACCTGTGATGACGATGGTGCGACATCTCAAACAAACTGTGTGGTGGTGTTGTACATGGCTGCGGTGGTTGTCTAGGCCTGTGGGGACGAGGGCAGCGTGCCTGGGCCTGGTCTCGGGCTACACATGCAAACAACCAATACAAAATAGTCAAAATATGTTGATTTATATTCCCTCTGTTTCAATTAATTATGGCTTCCTCAAATTTCTCTAATTTTACCAAGTTTACAAAAAATGTACCGACATCTAAAATATCAAATCAACATATTTTTCGATGGTATAGTTATTTGAACTTATGTGTGTTAATATGTTTTCCATAAACTTGGTCAAAGTTAATAGTTTGACTTAGCACAAAGCCAAAGTAAACTATTATTGTAAACCGAGGGAGTAATATGTAACAATGCACAGATCTCCATATACATATACATATATACCTTGCCATGATGAAGAGGTTGAACAAATGACCACAAGTATCAGCAGGAAAGTACATGTCAGCTGTACATTCCTCGTCCTCTTGCATTTGGTGACTGCCATGAGATGAGTGGACAATATTACTGTCTCCTTTCTCTCTATTTGATTTTCTTGTTTTACTTTCTTGAGTGACGAGGTGAGGTGCAGTTTGCATCTGTGCTTGTTTTTCTGTATCACTGTGCAAGTGTTTATATACAAAACAAAAAAACCTTAAGTAGGAGTCATTATGAAAATTTATCTATTTCTACATTAATGCTTCTATCTTTCTATCTATCTATCTATCTATCTATCTATCTATCTGTCTATCTATCTATCTATCTATCTATCTATCTATCTGTAGGTCTTTCTATCTGTCTATTTTCTATCTGTCTATCAATCTATCAAGACATGCTAAGGCGTCGTCCGTCTTGTTGATGGCGTATAGTCAGTCGTGGCCACGCCTAATTGTATTGCCTCCTCAGAGCCCCATGGGAAGTAGGGCGACGGAAGGAACCACACATTTTCTCTGGCTCGTGTAAATTTTTACTGTCAAAAAAATATGCCAACAAACAGGTGAATATTTGATGACATACTTTTAATATGTGAAGAAACATGACTTGTACAAAATAACAGACACCATCGGAATGGTTTCAGCACAAATGTATGATGTTCATCATTGATTATTTATTAGAGTTATATTATTTCCGATCAGGCTCTTTGGTCAAGCTTCTCAAGGCTTCGGCTTCACCTGTTAATACACAGTTCATGTCACTATTCATGGAGCTTGTTTTTTCAATCTCCTTCTCAACAAGCCAGTGAAACCACTATATTTAGATTGACCGACTTTGGCTTCTCTAGGTACTATAGCAATAAGCCAAAGCTAGATGAAGCTCCACCAATGACCTGACAAGATGCAAACATAAGTACCACTATAAAAATATCAGCACAGACCAACTCCAGTAAAATTTACAATAACTTGTTTCCTAGTTTATTCCACAACTGGTTACTGTATGTATTCCTTTTCTGGCTGACACTCGGTACACGTTATGTTTGTTTACAGCACAGTACATAGCAACGGAATGCAGCAGCATTTAGGCAACAAAAAGACCATCTTATTCAGTTCGCATTAAAAAAGATGCTTGTGTTACACTGCTTAATGTTTGCAGCAACATTCCCATTTAGCATCCGCTCTCTCAATACTGTAGCTTTTCTTGGATACAAAGCCGTTTTCCTTGCACATGTTCTCGCAGTCATGAGTCAGACAGAATCTGTTATTGTAGGGATAGCACGTATCGGGCTTTGACTTTGCCATTGGAGACGACAATGTCTCGGACAAACTATGTGGTTGCGATGACAGCACTGATGGCGGTGGCAGAGGTGACCAATGGTGATGATGGTGCGACATCTCGGACAAACGGCGTCGTGGTCACGACGACGGCACTGGTGGGGGAGGCAGTGACCTGTGGTGATGATGGTGTGATGTTTCGAACAAGCTGCGTGGTGGTGATGAAGGCACTGGCGGCGGTGGTGGCGAACTGTGGTGATGGTGGTGCGCCACCTTAGACAAATTGAGTGGTGGTGACAACGACACTGCTGGCGGTGGTGGTGACTTGTAGTGTTGATTGTGTGACACCTCAGACAAACTGCGTGGTGGGGATGACGGCACTGGCGGAGGCGGAGGCGACCTGTGATGATGATGGTGCGACATCTCTAACAAATTGTGTGGTGGTGTTGTACATGGCCGCGGTGGTTGTCTAGGCCTGTGGAGACGAGGGCAGCGTGCCTGGGCCTGGTCTTGGGCTACACATGCAAACAACCAATACAAAATAGTCAAAATATGTTGACTTATATTCCCTCTGTTTCAATTAATTATGACTTCCTCAAATTTCTCTAATTTTACCAAGTTTACAAAAAAATGTACCGACATCTAAAATATCAAATCAACATATTTTTCGATGGTATAGTTATTTGAACTTGTGCGTGTTAATATGTTTTCCATAAACTTGGTCAAAGTTAATTGTTTGACTTAGCACAAAGCCAAAGTAAACTATTATTGTCAACCGAGGGAGTAATATGTAACAATGCACAGTAGAAGTAATGATCTCCATATACATATACATATATACCTTGGCATGATGAAGAGGTTGAACAAATGACCACAAGTATCAGTAGGAAAGTACATGTCAGCTGTACATTCCTCGTCCTCTTGCATTTGGTGACTGCCATGAGATGAGTGGACAATATTACTGTCTCCTTTCTCTCTCTTTGTTTTTTCTTTTTTCACTTTCTTGAGTGACGAGGTGAGGTGCAGTTTGCATCTGTATTTGTTTTTCTGTATCACTGTGCAAGTGCTTATATAGTAAACAAAAAAAAAACATTAAGTAGGAGTCATTATGAAAGTTTATCTATTTGTAACACCCTAATTTTGCATTTTCTAAAAAAATAGTCAAATTGATTTATTTAAGCAATTTATGTGAGCATTCAAACATAGGAAAGAAATAATTTTTGTAATACTAAAATCAAATATAAGATTAGCTACAAGTGATGCATACATGCTGCTGCATATTAATTTGTGAATGTTTGGTATTGATCAAAAATTTCAAAGAGAATTGAAATTTGAAATTAAAATGCTTTTGGAAAATTTGTTTGGAAAAAGAAAAAGGAAAAATTCTTTCTTTTCTCCTTCCCCCTCTCTTCCTTGATTTTCGGCCCAGCCCGAGCAGCCGCGCCAGACCGGATCAGCCCTCCCCCCTGGCATCCCGTGCCGGCCAAGCCCCGCTCCGGCCCAGCAGCCGCGCCAACCCAGCTCCACGCCGGCCCAAGTCGCGCGCGCCGCTGGAAACTGCCGTGCCTCCCTCTCCCCGGCAGCTGACCGACCGGGCCCGCTTGTCAGCTCCTCCCCCCACCTCCCTCCGTGCGTCTCGCAACCGCCCGCGCGTGCGCCTGGAGCAACCGCCGCCCGCGCCCGATCTTCTCGCGTCGTGGGAGCACCCCTCCCCGCGCCTGGCCTCTTTAAAACGGAGCCACGCCTAAGCCGCCCCCCTGCTGCCTCTCCCCGCTCCGTTTTCGCCCTCGCTCACGCCTCAGAGGCCGCAACCGACGCACGGCGAAGCACCGAAGACTGCCGTCCGCCGTGACCCGCCTTCCCCGAGCCGTCTCCGACCCCGAGTTCCCCGCTGTGAGCCTCGCCATGCTCCCCTCTACCTCCCCATGCATTCAATTCTTTGTTTCACGGCCCCTAGAGCTTTAACCGCTTGCACCGAGGATCTCCGGCCGCCGTCCAAGGTGGCCGCCGCCACGGCCGCACCCTCCGGCCACCTCTTTGGCCAAGATGTGTTCCCTGTCCGCTCACCTTGGCAGTGATATGGGAGTAATTAACCCGGGCATATGGGGATCACGACTCGCGGTGAATGTGCACCACCTCTGCAGAGGGTAACAAACTGTTATAATAGCCGTGCTCACGGTCACGAGCGGCCCGGAAAACTCACAGAATAACTGGTTACTTGTTGATGATCATTTAAGTTGTTCTATGATGATATATGATACATTTGACCCTGATATCTGTTCATATGGGATTAAATGGGAGCTTAAGCATAATTTGATAATACCTGAGAATAAAAGCTTGACTTACTAAAAATGCTAACTGCAGTAAACCAGTGTCCACCTTTTGAGCTTCATAACCCCATGTTAACTTGTTAAGTACGGGATGTACTTACGCTTGTTTATTCTCTTTATTTGGATAAAAAATCCTGGATGGGTAACAGATGACAACGGGTATGATGAATTCTTTGAGGATTTTTAGGCTTGTGGTCAACCAGTTGACCTTCCCTGTGATGAAGCCCCACGAGAGAGTTATTTTTTTTTATATTCCGCTATGTGATGTAAGACTAAGTTATATTATGGATCTGATGTAAGAGACACCGTGATGATACTTTATGTAATTTGTCAGCTTGTGTGTGTGATTGATCCCTAGGCACACACGAGTTTTGTGCATTCAATTTTATCCTTAAAATTGGGTGTGACACTATTTCTACATTAATGCTTTTATCAATCTATCTATCTATCTATCTATCTATCTATCTACTATCATTGTGTCTGTCTGCTAATCTTTCTATCTATCTATCTATCTATCTATCTATCTATCTATCTATCTATCTATCTATCTATCTATCTGTAGGTCTTTCTGTCTGTCTATTTATCTATCTATCTATAAATCTATCAAGACATGCTAAGGCGTGTAGTTTGCATCTATATTTGTTTTTCTGTATCGCTGTGCAAGTGTTTATATAGAAAACAAAAAAAACCTTAAGTAGGAGTCATTATGAAAATTTATCTATTTCTACATTAATGCTTCTATCAATCTATCTATCCATCCATCCATCCATCCGTATCTATCTATCTATCTATCAATCTATCTATCTATCTATCTATCTATCTACTATCGTTGTGTCTGTCTGCTAATCTTTCTACCTACCTACCTACCTACCTACCTACCCACGTATCTATCTATCTATCTATCTATCTATCTATCTATCTATCTATCTATCTATCTATCTATCTATCTATCTATATATCTATCTATCTATCTATCTGTAGGTCTTTCTGTCTGTCTATTTATCTATCTATCTATAAATCTATCAAGACATGCTAAGGCGTGTAGTTTGCATCTATATTTGTTTTTCTGTATCGCTGTGCAAGTGTTTATATAGAAAACAAAAAAACCTTAAGTAGGAAGTCATATGAAAATTTATCTATTTCTACATTAATGCTTCTATCCATCTATCTATCTATCTATCTATCTATCTATCTATCTATCTATCTATCTATCTATCTATCTATCTATCTATCTATCTATCTACTATCATTGTGTTTGTCTGCTAATCTTTCTACCTACCTACCTACCTACCTACCTATCAATCAATCAATCTGTCTATCTATCTATCTTTCTATCTATCTATCTACTATCATTGTGTTTGTCTGCTAATCTTTTCACCTACCTACCTACCTACCAACCTACCTACCTACCTATCAATCAATCAATCAATCTATCTATCTATCTATCTATCTATCTATCTATCTATCTATCTATCTATCTATCTATCTATATTCTATCTATCTGTAGGTTCTTTTCTATCTGTCTATTTATCTATCTGTCTATCAATCTATCAAGACATGCTAAGGCGTCGTCCGTCTGGTTGATGGCGTATAGTCAGTCGTGGCCACGCCTAATTGTACTGCCTCCCCAGAGCCCCATGGGAAGTAGGGCGACGGAAGGAACCACACATTTTCTCTGGCTCGTGTAGATTTTTACTGTCAAAAAATATGCCAACAAACAGGTGAATATTTGATGACATACTGACATACTTTTAATATGTGAAGAAACATGACATGTACAAAATAACAGACACGATCTGAATGGTTTCCGCACAAATGTATGATGTTTATCGTTGATTGTTTATTAGAGTTATATTATTCCCCATCTGGCTCTTTGGTCAAGCTTCTCAAGGCTTCGGCTTCACCTATTAATACACAGTTCATGTCACTATTCATGGAGCTTGTTTTTTCAATCTCCTTCTCAACAAGCTAGTGAAACCACTATTTTTGCTTGACCGACTTTGGCTTCTCTAGGTACTATAGCAATAAGCCAAAGCTAGATGAAGCTCCACCAACGACCTGACAAGATGCAAACATAAGTACCACTATAACAATATCAGCACAGACCAACTCCAGTAAAATTTACAATAACTTGTTTCCTAGTTTATTCCACAATTGGTTGCTGTATGTATGCCTTTTCTGGCATGCCACTCGGTACACATTATGTTTGTTTACAGTACATTATATAGCAACGGAATGCAGCAGCATTTAGGCACAAAAAAGACCATCTTATTTAG